>NC_141833.1:19542949-19760449 GCF_982586985.1 Callionymus lyra
CACAGACACACACAAACACAGAAAAAGTCACACACATACATACACAAAACACACAGAAACAAACACTCACACACAAAAACAGTCACATATCGAACACACAGTAACAGTCGCATATTTACACATAGATATACACAAAAGCGCAGACACACACAGAAGCACCAACACATACATAAAACAGTCACACATAAACAGGTAGACAAAGACGAACACACATAAACACAAACACAAAGACACTCATACATAAAAACACGTTTTATAATATTATTTCTATAATATATTTTATTCATTTAATTTTTCTATCATTTGTGTTTGGCGCCCCCTAGTTCTTTTTTGGATAACTGCAGATATCCTGAGTGCTACCGTAATGACAGTTATACGAGCGCATCACTCAAATCCTCTGCTTTCAAGTGATGTTTCTCTAGATTTATGGATTAAATTTGTATCTTTTATAGTATTATTATTATTATTTCGTCCGCAGAGCCTCTTGTCTCCGGTGGCCTTCGGCTTCGGGACGGAGTACCTGTCCAGGTACGAGGAGCAGGGCCTGGGTCTGCAGTGGAACAACATCGGGACCAGTCCGCTGGAGAAGGACTCGTACTCCTTCCTCACCTCCATCCTCATGATGGTGGTGGACGCGCTGCTGTACGGCCTCCTGGCCTGGTACCTGGACAACGTCTTCCCAGGTGCGCCGTCCGATCCGAGCACATCTGATAAAGACATGTCTCTAGTTCAACACTGAAGAAAACTGACCAGAAACTGTTTCCTTCAACTGAGAAAAATCTCTAAACTTAGGAAAATGTTCTCACAACATGATCTGGAGCTTGCAATCCATGCGTTTGTTTCTTCTCGTCTGGACTATTGTAACAGTTTATTTTCATGTCTTAACAAGAAGGATCTGTCTCGCCTGCAGTTCATACAAAACTCTGCAGCCAGAATTCTGACCCGCTCTAGTAGAAGAACTTACATTTCTACGGTCCTTAAAACTCTTCACTGGCTGCTCTTTCAGGATCAACTTTTAAAATTCTGGTTCTTACTTTCAGATCTATTCATGGTCAGACCTTCCATCAGTGATCTGATCCAGACTTACACCCCAGCTCGGGCTCTGAGGTCTGTGGATCAGAATCTACTGATGGTTCCTGAACACGGTTCAGGACCAGAGGAGAGAAATCCTTCCAGACTGTTGCTCCTAAGCTTTGGAACGATCTCTGTGTTTGATGATCTACTGACTCCTTCAAGAAACATCTTAAGACGTTCTTATTTGTTCAGGCTTTTCCTTGTTTTTCTGGAACTCCTGTTGTGTTCTCAGTTTTATCTTGACCTTTAAACTATACACTTTATTGAATATTGTTTTGATTGTTTAAGCGCTTTGTGACCCTGGTCTGAAAAAGCGCTATATAAATAAAAATGACTTACTTACTTACTTACTTACTTACCTGATCTCATGGCGCTCTCCTTCCACAGGTCAGTACGGCATCGGACGACCCTTCTACTTCCCGCTGCAGCCCTCCTACTGGCAGAGCTCTGCAGGTGCAGGAGCCGGCGCTGAAGGTGAGGGATCTACTCCAGGAGCAAATGTCACTTTAATCAAAGTGTCTGCTTTGACCTTATCAGCTGATCGAGGAGATGTTGCTCTAAAGGTCGGAGGGAGAATTAGCTGATTCTGCTCTGAGGCTCCAGCTGAGCTTCATCAGCAAAAATAAACACATCAGTAAATTTAGTCATTATTTAATTTTTGAACATGTAATTTTATTCAATTATATTAAATAAAAAGTCAGTCATATGTTAATTTTTATTTGATTGTTATAGAATGTTGTATTTTGATTTTTTATGATTCTCCAAAACACAGACTGAGACACACACACTCACGAACATAAACAACAAACACAAATAAATATACACATTAAAACACAAGCAGAAATATACACAGACACACAGAAATGAATGGTTCAGAAAAAAAAAGACACAAAGACAGACAAAAACAAAACAGAAGAGACACAAAAATGAGCACAGGCGAGCCTTAAAACACACACACACTCTCACAAACATAAACAAAAACACAGAAACATATACACAATAAAACACGGGCATAAATAAGCATAGACACACACACAGAAACAAATAGTCAGAAACAAACTCACACGAAAACAGACAAAAACAAAACAGAAGAGACACACAAATGAACACAGACAAGCCTAAAAAAAACTGACACACACTCACAAACATAAACAAAAAACACAAATAAATATACACAATAAAACACAAGCAGAAATAAACACAGACACACACAGAAACAAATAGTCTGAAACTAACAGACACCAAAACAGACATAAACAAAACAGAAGAGAAACACAAATGAACACAAACAGGCCTAAAAAACAGACACAAACACACACACACACTCAAGAACATAAACAAAAAAAACAAACACAAATAAATATACACAATAAAACACAAGCAGAAATAAACAGACACAAACAGAAACAAATAGTCTGAAACAAACAGACACGAAAACAGACAAAAACAAAACGGAAGAGACACACAAATGAACACAGACAAGCCTAAAAAACAGACACAAACACACACTCTCGAACATAAACAAAAACCAAAAATACACACTAAAACACTAGCAGAAATAAACAAAGAATTGAATAGTCAGAAACAAACATGAAAACGGACAATAACACACACAGAGACACACAAATGAAATGAAAATGAGACAAGCCTTAAAACAGACACACAAGAACATAAAAACAAAAACACAAACACACATAGAAGGAAACACACACAGACACAATAACACACCCAAAAGACAGACGCACAAAAAAACATTCAGAAACAAACACACAAACCAAATAGGGCAAAAAACAAACAAGGAAACACACAATAATGATTTTTAGATACACAAATAAACATATAATTCATCAATAACGAATAAGGCCTTAATTGAAGAACAAAAACAATCTAAATTTAAATGAAATCATCTAAATCAAAAACATTTTTCAGTTGGATTCCGAAGGTAAAATCCAAGAAGAACTTCATCTCTGAGAGCAGAAGGCAGTGAAGTGTGACGTCTCGTCTTCTTCTCTGCAGATCCTGGGAAACCTGAAGCGGAGAAAGACGTGGAGAGCTGTGAGACCCCAGAGACTCCAGAGACGTCCACCTGTAACGGATCAGGGAGCAGATGCAAGCACCAGAACAAGAGGGAGCAGCTGGAGAGGAGGAAGGAGCTGCTGAGGAGGACGGAGGAGACGCCGGACCAGGAGGAGCAGAAGGAGGAGGAGGGAGCAGGTGAGGAAGTCAAGAAGTCCTGGACCGGTGTGTCTTCAAAACCATCTTCTGTCGTAGAGCCTCTGTTCTTCGAGCCGGACCCGCTCGGTCTGGGGTTGGGGGTTCAGATCCTGGATCTGGTGAAGGTGTTTGACAGAAGCTCTCGTCCTGCTGTCAACTGTCTCAGCATCAACTTCTATGAAGGACAGATCACCTCCTTCCTGGGTCACAACGGTGCTGGAAAAACTACCACCATGTGAGTTCTGCCCACGAGTCGCCCGTCTGCTGTCAAACTTTCTCTGTCGAAAACCTTTACGTTTTTAATGTGAGTTAAAACTTACATTTACACACATTTACAACACAGGGATTGATTATATTACTGTCTTTATTAGCAAGCAGAGAACTTAAAGTGACCTCAAAACAACACACACAAGCACATAAACACAAACACACACAAAAAATGAGACAGTCAAACATAAACACACGCAAGCAAAGACACACAAAACAAAATATTTAGAAGTAAAGACAAACAAAAATACATACAAAAAAAAGAAAGACACACTTCAACACAAATACACAAAACTAAACAGCTACACAAACAAACAAAAATGAAGACACAGACACTAAAACACACAAAACTAAACAGCTACAAAAGCACACACAAAAGGCCATAAAAAACACACTCATGAACACACAAACACACAGAAGCAATCAGACACACATAAACACACAGAAGCAAACAGTAACACATAAACACAAAGACACATAAAAAAATGAGACCGTCAAACATAAACACACGCAAGCAAAGACACACAAAACAAAATATTTAGAAGTAAAGACAAACAAAAATACACACAAAAAAGAAAGACAGACTTCAACACAAATACATAAAACTAAACAGCCACACAAACAAACAAAAATGAAGACACACACACTAAAACACACGAAACTAAACAGCTACAAAAGCACGCACAAAAGGCCATAAAAAACACACTCATGAACACACAAACACACAGAAGCAATCAGACACACAAACACACAGAAGCAAACAGTCACACATAAACACACAGAAGCAATCAGACGCACAAACACACAGAAGCAAACAGTAACACATAAACACAAAGACACATAAACACACAGAAACAATCAGACACACTAACATAGAAGCAAACAGTAACACATAAACACAAAGACACATAAACACACAGAAGCAATCAGACACACAAACACACAGAAGCAAACAGTCACACATAAACACACATAAGCAATCAGACGCACAAACACACAGAAGCAAACAGTAACACATAAACACAAAGACACAAACACACAGAAGTAAACAGTAACACATAAACACAAAGACACATAAACACACAGAAGCAAGCACTCAATAACACACAAATTAAGATTAACAAACGCATCAAAGCAAAGACAGAAACATACACAGAAACACACTGACTTACATAAACACAAATATACACAGAACACACAGTAGCAAACACAGTCAGTCATAAACACAAATGCAAACCCCCACTCACTTAAACACACACAACCACACTGACACACACACAATACAGTAGCAGACACAGACAGACACACTTAAACACACAAATGCAAACACCCACACACTCAGAAGCGAGACGCACAAACACAAACATGTCCAAACCTTTAATAACCACAGTGACTCAGTGACCACCAGGGGGCGCCTCTCATCTGACCTAACAAAAGGTGATCCTCTGCAGGTCCATCTTGACTGGTCTGTTCCCGCCCACGTCTGGAACCGCCTTCATCAACGGACGAGACATTCGCACAGACATGGACAACATCAGAGAGTCTCTGGGAATGTGTCCTCAGCACAACATCCTCTTCAACAAGTGAGTGTGAACACACCGTCTCTCAAGGTCATACAGACTTTATTAAAGGTCATACAGACTTTTTTTAAAGGTAATCCAGACTTTGTAAAGGTCATCCAGACTTAGTAAGGTCATCCAGACTTTATTAAAGGTCATACAGACTTTATTAAAGGTAATCCAGACTTTGTAAAGGTCATCCAGACTTTGTAAGGTCATCCAGACTTTATTAAAGGTCATACAGACTTTATTAAAGGTAATACAGACTTTGTAAAGGTCATCCAGACTTTGTAAGGTCATCCAGACTTTATTAAAGGTCATCCAGATTGTATTTACAGTTACGCAATCATACAGAAAAGAAGACACACACACACATTTTTGTTTTACAAATAACCTTTAGTTACTTACTTACTATTTAGAGGTCAAGGAGACTTTATTTAGAGGTCATGAAGACTTTATATAGAGGTCATTAATACTTTATATAGAGGTCATGAATACTTTATTTAGAGGTTATGAAGACTTTATTTAGAGGTCATGAAGACTCTATTGTGAGGTCATTAAGACTTTATTTAGAGGTCATGAAGACTTTATTTAGAGGTCATGAAGACTTTATTTAGAGGTCATGAATACTTTATATAGAGGTCATGAAGACTTTATTTAGAGGTCATGAATACTTTATTTAGAGGTCATGAAATATTTATTTAAAGGTCATGAAGACTTTATTTAGAGGTCATGAAGACTTTATTTAGAGGTCATGAATACTTTATTTAGAGGTCATGAAATATTTATTTAAAGGTCATGAAGACTTTATATAGAGGTCATGAAGACTTTATTTAGAGGTTGTGAATACTTTATTTAGAGGTCATGAAGACTTTATTTAGAGGTCATGAAGACTTTATTTAGAGGTCATGAATACTTTATTTAGAGGTCATGAAATATTTATATAAAGGTCATGAAGACTTTATTTAGAGGTCATGAAGACTTTATTTAGAGGTCATGAATACTTTATTTAGAGGTCATGAAATATTTATTTAAAGGTCATGAAGACTTTATTTAGAGGTCATGAAGACTTTATTTAGAGGTCATGAATACTTTATTTAGAGGTCATGAATACTTTATTTAGAGGTCATGAAATATTTATTTAAAGGTCATGAAGACTTTATTTAGAGGTCCTGAATACTTTATTTAGAGGTCATGAATACTTTATATAGAGGTAATGAAGACTTTATATAGAGGTCATGAAGACTTTAGAAAGGGGTCATGAAGGTTTTAATTAGAGGTCAACAGAATGATTTTGTCTCTCTTATCTCCCAGCCTCACAGTGGAGGAGCACATCCTCTTCTACTCACTCCTGAAAGGTCGCAGTCAAGAGGAGGCGGAGCTGGAGATGGAGGAGATGTTGATGGACCTGGGTCTCCCTCACAAGAGGAACGACGAAGCCCAGAACCTCTCAGGTGGACCAACACTTCATGTTCCAAAACGAGCCGAACCTCTTATACTCCACATATCCTGCAGGCGGCATGCAGAGGAAGCTGTCGGTTGCCATGGCGTTTGTCGGAGGGTCAAGGGTCGTGATCTTGGATGAGCCGACTTCAGGAGTGGACCCGTATTCCAGAAGATCCATCTGGGACCTTTTGTTGAAGTACAAACATGGTAACGAGAAAAAAGTTAGCATTGGTTTTAGCATTAGTGTTAGCATTAATGTTAGCATTAGTGTTAGCAATAGTGTTAGCATTAGTGTTAGCAATAGTGTTGGCATTGGTTTTAGCATTAGTGTTAGCATTGGTGTTAGCAATAGTGTTAGCAATAGTGTTAGCATTGGTTTTAGCATTGGTGTTAGCAATAGTGTTAGCATTGGTTTTTGCATTAGGGTTGGCATTAGTGTTAGCGTTAGTGTTAGCAATGGTGTTAGCATTAGCGGTAAAACTAACCATTAGCAGCAAAAAGCAAAGGATTAGCGTTCCCTCAGCAAGAAGAATTATATTCAAATGTACTATGAGAATACTTTTTTACTAAGAGTAAAGGTACATTTTATACCTAAATTGAAGTACTATAGTTGAATTATTTTTGAACACACGCAATATTTAAAAACAAACCCACATGTACACACTGACACAAACACACATGGAAATGCAAACACACACAGAAACATTGTGTGTCCAAACGTTGCGCACAGACACACACTGTTTATTTTTGACATACTATACTTTTAAATGGTACACTGATGTATACTTGTACTTATACTCAAGTATACTTTATGAAATTTACTTGAAGAATTATATATTACTCTTTTCGTTGAGTATACTTGAACATATACTTTTGTATGCTTCAAATTTAGTCAGAACAAGTATCAAATCATAATACTTTTACTACACTACAAGTACCTCAGTACTTCCTCACTCACTCAGCGGTTCTATCCCACAGGTCGGACCGTGATTCTGTCCACGCACCACATGGACGAGGCCGACCTGCTGAGCGACCGCATCGCCATCATCTCCAAAGGTCAGCTGCACTGCTGCGGCTCGCCGCTCTTCCTGAAGAACTGCTTCGGCGTGGGCTTCTACCTGACGCTGGTGCGCCGCATGAAGGATCTGAAGAAGAAGGAGGTGCAGCAACAACACACACACACACGTGCTGGTCGCACTATAGTTGAGGTTCGAGGTTCTAACGTTTTCTCGTCCCGCGTCAGAACGACTGCGATTGTGCGTCCGACTGTTCGTGCGCCTGCTCCATCTGCACCAAATACAAAGATCAGACGCACAATCAACCAAGTGCAGACAGAGTGATGGATGGTGAGTGGGAGGAGTCACACACACACACACACACACACACACACACACACACACACACACACACACACACACACACACACACGCAAACACACATTGAAAGAAACACCCACTCAAAGAAACACTCAAACAGGGAGACACAGTCACATACACACACTTATACACACAGCCAGATACACACAAAGATACACGGGAAACAAACACACAGACACACACCTACAGTAAGACACAAACAGAAAGGCAAACGCATAGAAAAAATACACAGTGACAGAGAAACTCACAAACACACACAGAGACACAAATACTGACACACACACACACTAATAAGCACATATAGAGACATTTCAGAGACACAAACAGATACACAAAGACATGCAAACAAACACTCACAGACATGCAAACAGACACATGAATACACACAGAGACACAAATACTGACACACACACACTAACAAGCACATATAATGAAGTACAGAGACACAAACAGACACAAAAAGAAACACATACAGAGACACACACAGGCATGCAAACAGACACATGAACACACACAGAGACACAAATACTGACAAACACACACTAACAAGCACATATAATGAAGTACAGAGACACAAACAGACACACAAAGAAACACATACAGAGACACACACAGACATGCAAACAGACACATGAACACACACAGATACACAAATACTGACACATGAACACACACAAGCACATATAATGAAATACAGAGACACAAATAGATACACAAAGGCATGCAAACAGACACATGAACACACACAGACACACAAATACTGACACACACGCACTAACAAGCACAAATAGAGAAATACAGAGACAGACAAGCAAACACACACAAAGACACACACAACGCACACAAACTCACAGTCTGACACAAACACACAAATACAGAGAGACAAACACACATACATACAGAGAAACACGTACAGAGACACACAAACACTCTGAGGTCCTCCTCAATCATGGTTCCTGTCCCTCAGGAGACGTGGAGAACATCACGAACCTGATCCACCATCACGTCCCTGAGGCCAAGATGATCGAGATGATCGGACAGGAAGTGACGTACCTTCTGCCCAACAAGGGCTTCAAGCACCGAGCGTACGCCAGTCTCTTCAGGGAGCTGGAGGACACGCTCGGAGACATGGGCCTCAGCAGCTTCGGCATCTCAGACACGTCTCTGGAGGAGGTAACAAGACCCGAACAAGGTTAACACGAGAGAGAGGATCTTCATGTTCTTCATCTTCATTGAAGTCAGAGACCATGGTTCTCCAGAGCTGCTCTGGTGCATCTGCACTGAAGTCAGAGACCATGGTTCTCCAGAGCTGCTCTGGTGCATCTTCACTGAAGTCAGAGACCATGGTTCTCCAGAGCTGCTCTTGTTCTTCATCACTGAAGTCAGAGACCATGGTTCTCAAGAGCTGCTCTGGTGCATCTGCACTGAAGTCAGAGACCATGGTTCTCCAGAGCTGCTCTGGTGCATCTGCACTGAAGTCAGAGACCATGGTTCTCCAGAGCTGCTCTGGTGCATCTTCACTGAAGTCAGAGACCATGGTTCTCCAGAGCTGCTCCTGCTGCTCTGAATACGTTTATTCTTCTCCTGCAGATCTTCATAAAGGTCACGGCGGACGGAGAAGCTGCTAATAATGCCAGTAGTCCAGGTAAATACCACCATGAGACCCCAGTGTGTGTCGGTGAGAGAGTGTGTGTCTGTGTGTAAATGTGTGTGTGTCTGTCTGAGAATGTGTGTTTCTGTGAAGAAGAGTGTGTGTGTGTGTGTGGATATGTGTTTCTTTGTGTGAATGTGTGAATCTTTGTGTGTCTAGCTTTTCACATTTGTTTCTGTGTATGTGTGTGTGTGTTGGTTTTTTTGTATTTCTGTGTGTGTTTATTAATTTATGTGTGTCTTTCGATTGTGTGTGTCCATTGATATTTGTCTTGTGGTTGTGTGTGTCCATATTTGTGTGTCTTGTGGTTGTGTGTGTCCATTGATGTTTGTCTTGTGGTTGTGTGTGTCCATTAATGTGTGCCTTGTGGTTGTGTGTGTCCATATTTGTGTGCCTTGTGGTTGTGTGTGTCCATATTTGTGTTGCTTGTGGTTGTGTGTGTCCATTGATGTTTGTCTTGTGGTTGTGTGTGTCCATATTTGTGTGCCTTGTGGTTGTGTGTGTGTCCATATGTGTGTGTCTTGTGGTTGTGTGTGTCCATTGATGTTTGTCTTGTGGTTGTGTGTGTCCATTGATGTTTGTCTTGTGGTTGTGTGGGTCCATTAATGTGTGCCTTGTGGTTGTGTGTGTCCATATTTGTGTGTCTTGTGGTTGTGTGTGTCCATTGATATCTGTCTTGTGGTTGTGTGTCCATTAATGTGTGCCTTGTGGTTGTGTGTGTCCATATTTGTGTGTCTTGTGGTTGTGTGTGTCCATTGATGTTTGTCTTGTGGTTGTGTGTGTCCATTAATGTGTGCCTTGTGGTTGTGTGTGTCCATATTTGTGTGCCTTGTGGTTGTGTGTGTCCATATGTGTGTCTTGTGGTTGTGTGTGTCCATTGATGTGTGCCTTGTGGTTGTGTGTGTCCATATGTGTGTGCCTTGTGGTTGTGTGTGTCCATATTTGTGTGCCTTGTGGTTGTGTGTGTCCATATGTGTGTGTCTTGTGGTTGTGTGTGTCCATTGATGTTTGTCTTGTGGTTGTGTGTGTCCATTGATGTGTGCCTTGTGGTTGTGTGTGTCCATATTTGTGTGCCTTGTGGTTGTGTGTGTCCATATTTGTGTGTCTTGTGGTTGTGTGTGTCCATTGATGTTTGTCTTGTGGTTGTGTGTGTCCATATGTGTGTGTCTTGTGGTTGTTTGTGTCCTTTGATGTTTGTCTTGTGGTTGTGTGTGTTCATTAATGTGTGACTTGTGGTTGTGTGTGTCCATATGTGTGTGTCTTGTGGTTGTGTGTGTCCTTTGATGTTTGTCTTGTGGTTGTGTGTGTCCATATTTGTGTGTCTTGTGGTTGCGTGTGTCAGTTGATGTGTGTCTTGTGTTTGTGTGTGTGCATAGATGTTTTTCCTGTTGTTGTGTGTATCCATTGATGTGTGTCGTGTGGTTGTGTGTGTCCATTAATGTGTGTGTTGTGGTTGTGTGTGTCCATTAATGTGTGTCCTGTTGTTGTGTGTGTCCATTGATGTGTGTCTTGTGGTTGTGTGTTACCATAGATGTGTGTCCTGTTGTTGTGTGTGTCCATTGATGTGTGTCTTGTGGTTGTGTGTGTTCATATTTGTGTGTCTTGTGGTTGTGTGTGACCATCGATGTGTGTCGTGTTGTCATGTGTCTCCATTGATGTGTGTCTTCTGGTTGTGTGTGTCCATCGATGTGTGTCGTGTTGTCGTGTGTGTCCATTGATGTGTGTCTTCCGGTTGTGTTGTCCATCGACGTGTGTCTTCTGGTTGTGTGTGTCCATCGATGTGTGTCTTCTGGTTGTGTGTGTCCATCGATGTGTGTTTTCCGGTTGTGTGTGTCCATCGATGTGTGCCTTGTGGTTGTGTGTGTCCATATTTGTGTGTCTTGTGGTTGTGTGTGTCCATTGATGTTTGTCTTGTGGTTGTGTGTGTCCATTGATGTGTGCCTTGTGGTTGTGTGTGTCCATATTTGTGTGCCTTGTGGTTGTGTGTGTCCATATTTGTGTGTCTTGTGGTTGTGTGTGTCCATTGATGTTTGTCTTGTGGTTGTGTGTGTCCATATGTGTGTGTCTTGTGGTTGTTTGTGTCCTTTGATGTTTGTCTTGTGGTTGTGTGTGTTCATTAATGTGTGACTTGTGGTTGTGTGTCCATATGTGTGTGTCTTGTGGTTGTGTGTGTCCTTTGATGTTTGTCTTGTGGTTGTGTGTGTCCATATTTGTGTGTCTTGTGGTTGCGTGTGTCAGTTGATGTGTGTCTTGTGTTTGTGTGTGTACATAGATGTTTTTCCTGTTGTTGTGTGTATCCATTGATGTGTGTCGTGTGGTTGTGTGTGTCCATTAATGTGTGTGTTGTGGTTGTGTGTGTCCATTAATGTGTGTCCTGTTGTTGTGTGTGTCCATTGATGTGTGTCTTGTGGTTGTGTGTTACCATAGATGTGTGTCCTGTTGTTGTGTGTGTCCATTGATGTGTGTCTTGTGGTTGTGTGTGTTCATATTTGTGTGTCTTGTGGTTGTGTGTGACCATAGATGTGTGTCGTGTTGTCATGTGTCTCCATATTTGTGTGTCTTGTGGTTGTGTGTGTCCATCGATGTGTGTCTTCTGGTTGTGTGTGTCCATCGATGTGTGTCTTCTGGTTGTGTGTGTCCATCGATGTGTGTCTTCTGGTTGTGTGAGTCCATCGATGTGTGTCTTCTGGTTGTGTGTGTCCATTGATGTGTGTCCATTAATGTGTGTCCTGTTGTTGTGTGTGTCCATTGATGTGTGTCTTCTGGTTGTGTGTTACCATAGATGTGTGTCCTGTTGTTGTGTGTGTCCATTGATGTGTGTCTTGTGGTTGTGTGTGTCCATATTTGTGTGTCTTGTGGTTGTGTGTGACCATAGATGTGTGTCTTCCGGTTGTGTGTGTCCATCGATGTGTGTCTTCCGGTTGTGTGTGTCCATCGATGTGTGTCTTGTGGTTGTGTGTGTCCATCGATGTGTGTCTTCCGGTTGTGTGTGTCCATCGATGTGTGTCTTCTGGTTGTGTGTGTCCATTGATGTGTGTCCTGTGGTTGTGCAGCTCAGTGGATGCTTCAGTGGAGGAAACGCGACAACAGAGTCGGTGCAGAAGAAGAAGGTTTGAACATCACAGAGAATATTTGCAGCTGCTTCAGAGTCTGAACCTAAGAGTCCTGCAGCTGAGCTTCATCCAACTAAAGCAGCTTTAGATGCAGAAGAAAATCTTGTCCAGGAAGTCTTTTTTGCTGCTTTAAATCCATTTTACTCGCTGAAGACTCGGCTATGCTAGCACGATGCTAACATGACGCAATGCGCTTTTGACCCCATGACCCTCATCATGTGATCAAATGTGGTCTCAGAAGCCAACGGCGTCACAGCAGAGTGCGACAGCAGTGCAGGGAAGGGGTCCAGGCAGGTGAAGGGAGCCTCGCTCGTCCTCAAGCAGTTCCTGGCGCTGCTGGTCAAGAGGTTCCATCACGCCACCCGGAGTCGGAAAGACTTCCTGGCCCAGGCGAGATCCACGAGATCCACGATCCTGACGGGATCCCCCGAGCTAACTTCAAGTGTCTCCAGGTGGTTCTGCCGGCCAGTTTCGTCCTGATCTCTCTGGTCTTCACGGTCATCGTGCCTCCGTTCGGGGAGTACCCCAGTCTGACCTTGACCCCCTGGATGTACGGGGAGCAGATCACCTTCTTAAGGTCAGGACCGGATTCATGCGACCCACCGGGAAAAGTCACTTCAAAGTTTGTTGTTTTTTAGTAACGAGCGACCGTCGGATCCTAAGATGAGACGCATCACTGAGAGGTTGATGGACCCGCCGGGCCTCGGGACCCGCTGCATGGAAGGAGAACCTCTGGGGTGAGTCTGGGTCACAAAGGGGTTTCTATGGAACCGGAACCGTTTCCTCTTCACATCTAGATAAAAGTCAAACGCAGGAAAAGATATTGATAAACAAAAGTATAACCTGGAAAAAATGGCTTAAATGAAAAAACTCAATGTAGAAAAAATACAGAAAAAAATCCTAATCAAAATAAAAAATCGAACATAGAAAAAGAAAAAAAGGCAGTTTCAGCAAAAGATCCTGATTTTTAAAAACAATTAAATGAACATAAAAAAGATCTTAATCAAAATAAAATAAAAATGTAAAATAAAAAAAGAAAATCCTGATAAAAATAGATAAAAAGATCCTAAAAAAAATGTTTTACGTAGAGAAAGATCCTGATTAAAAAAGATAAAATACATAAAAATATCATGATAAAAAAAAGATAATAATAAAAACTAAAAAGTTAAAGAAAATCCTAAAAAAAAGGCAAACCTGAGAAAAGTTTTTTTTTAAAAGATTGAAGAAAAAGATCTTGAAAAAAAATAAATTATTATATATATATTATTATAATTAAACAATTAAATTAAAACAAAAAAAAAAATCCTTATAAAAAAAGATAAAAAGATCCTAAACAATTAAATTGAAAGTAGAAAAAGATCCTGATTAAAAAGGTTAAATACAAAAAAATATCCTGATTAAAAAAAAAAAAAGAATGTAAAAAAGAAACTAACAAAAACTAAAAATCTTGGTTATAGAAAATCTTAAAAAAAGGGCAAACCTGATAAACGTTTTTTTTTAAAAGAATGTAGAAAAAGATACTAATAGAAAAAAACATATTAGATAAAGAAAATAATTAAAAAAAAAGTCAAACCTGATAAAAAGAAAAAAAAGAATGTAGAAAAATATACTAATAAAAATAAAAATCTTCGATAAAGAAAATCCTAAAAACAGTCAAACACAGAAAAAGATCCTGGAAGAAAAAAGCAGAATAAAAAATAAAGGCTGATCAAAATAAAAGTTGATCATGGAAAAAGAAAATCCTGATTAAATAAAATTTGGAACGTTGGATTAAATCCTGAGCAAAAGAAAAATTCAAACCTTTAAAAATCTGAACGAAGAAAATAATTCTAGAATTCGAATAAAACATCGAACTTGAGTAGAAAATCCCGATCAAAGATCAGGTTAAACAGAGGCTGACGATCTTCTCCCTTCAGACTTCCCTGCAGTCACGAGGGGTCGGGATGGGAGTCTCCGGACGTCTCCCCGGTGGTCAGCAACATCTTACAGAGTCCAGAGTGGAACTGGAGGAACCCGTCACCGTCCTGCCAGTGCAGCAGCGGCAACAAGCTGACCATGATGCCCGTCTGTCCGGCCGGAGCTGGAGGACTTCCTCCTCTTCAGAGGAGAGAAGCGTCCGGAGACACCATGGTGGATCTGACCAACAGGAACATCTCCGACTTCCTGGTCAAGACCTACCCGGGTCTCATCAGAGCCAGGTGGATCTCACATACATTCTTGATTATAATGTTTTTTTGCCGTAACATTATGACCAATTACAGTGTAATTTCCCCAATTTTGTGATTCTCACCTTCCTTTGCAGTGGTCAGTACCGAATCAAAGACACAATTTCAATATCTTGCAGTGATTCAAAATTAACATGACTCTGAACTAGGAGTGTGTTTTGTCAAGAATCTGACGATTAGTATCACGATACAGGGTCAATGATACAATATATTGTGATACTGTAGTAACAAGGATATATGTGTAGTATTGTCGAGTACTTGACTCTGGTGTTGTAGTATTTACAGACCACATGACTCTTGAAGAAGTCTTAACTGGTTTCATTAGTTTTCAAACCAGAATTTGTCCACACATTAGCTTTAAAAGCTGCTGGAGTCACTGTATCCTCCAGTCCTCAGTCATTGACCAGATCTTGAAGGATCTCATTTGTTACTTCAGCTGTGGAGGACGTAATGAATGCTGCCATCTAGTGGCCGAAAGTTTAATTGATTAATTGAATTGAATATTTGAGTTAATTGTAAATTCAAAAATAGAATTATTGTATTTTAACACATGTTATTGAAATTTAAACCATCAAAATAAAACATGATTTTATAGCTTTATATTTATAATATATATATAATTTATATTGTTTTTTTTTAAAATATCAATACAGTGCTGTTGAATACCGATATGGTATTGTGAAATAATCATAATTAGGTGTATTGATATGTTCTTACACCCCTGCTGTAGAGGTGTTTAAACGGTGATACATTTTTTAGCTTTACAATACTGTAAGAAGACATGACTAATCAAACTAAGATGAATTTGAACTACTAACAAACTCATCATTCCTGGGCTACTAGCAATTATTTCTCAACTAAAAAGAAAATCACTGTATGATCGCTAAACCCTTTACAACCTATTCAGTTCTACATCTCTCTCGCCATCCCACTCCCTCTCAGTGAACTCATTTTTCGTCATTATGCCTTTGAAAACGCTAGTTTTTCTGCTTTTAGAAACCCAATTCCACTTCTGTTTGGATTGCGCAATTGCATAAGTCCCAAGAAATACTGCAATGATTTTTTTCAGCTTAGTTACAATCTATTCCGATACACTTCCATAATTTTCGTAATTATTTTAGGGGAAACTTGTGATTGTTACACTTTCTATTGGTTGAATCAATAGAACTGAAAGATACAATATGCCACGAAAATCCGCTCTAAAAGCAGCTTGAACCGACTGTATCCTCTCATCCTCAGTCATCACCGGGATCTCGCTGGATTTCATTGTTCATTTAGCTGCTAAGGATGTAGGGACTGCTGCCACCCAGTGTCCTGGAGTTGAATTGCAACACGCCATATATTAAAATCTATGATAAAATGTATATATAATTTAAAAGAAAATTAAAATTAAAATGAATATTTTTTGTATAAAGAAAATCAAATCAAATAACTTTACGGATCATTTTATAAGTAAAGATCCCGTCTGTGTTGCCATGATGTGGTCATAATGTTACGGTCCAAAAAACACTTAACCGTGACGATTGCGAAACTCGTCCGTTCTTTCAGTTTGAAGAGCAAGTACTGGGTGAACGAGCAGCGGTACGGAGGCGTGTCGGTGGGCGGACAACTGCCCGTCCTGGACCTGAACCCCGCAGACCTACAGGCTGTTTTCCATCAGCTCTCACAGATGCTCAACATCTCAGCGGTAACAAAAAAAAAAAACCACGACGACGCTGACTCACGTAATGATGGAGGTTTTTTATTTTTCTTCTCTAAGCCAACTGTCATTTTCAGGGACGCCACTCCGGACTGGCACTCAGAGAGATCGGCCCCTTCTTGCGCTACATGGAGAGTGAATTCAACATGAAGGTGATGCACTTAGAGCTCCGTCTGTAGACAATGATGCGAGTGCGAGTGTTCCGGTTCCGCCCCCGTCGGCGGCCGGACTTTCACTCCAAGGACATGGGTCGTCCATTAGTGTTGAGTCGGTGAGTGAGTTTGTCTTTTCTTTTTTTTTTCCTTCTTTTTTTCCGACAGGTGTGGTACAACAACAAGGGCTGGCACGCCATGGTCGCCTTCCTCAACGTGGCCAACAACGCCATCCTGCGGGCGTTTCTGCCGCGGAGCGCCAAACCCGTGGAGTTCGGCATCACCGCCATCAACCACCCGCTCAACCTCACCAAGGAGCAGCTGTCGGAGGTCACCGTGTGAGTTCCCGGATTAGAAACTACTAATGCATATGAAAGGTGGATTGTTTGAGGCTAAAAATGAGGGAAAGGAAATCATTTTTTCACTAAATAATACAGTTTTCTTTCGCTTTAAACAGGTGTTTTTATTTTTCTGCAAATGCTAAACTTGTAATGGATAGATTTTAAAAGCTCTGGTTGGCCACAAATGGAAGCCAAAAAAAGATCTTGGTGGCTGGAATTTTTGGCCCCTGGTTCTGATCTTCTTGTAGATCACTCTGATGGAACCGGTACCGTTTCCTCTTCGCATGTTTCACAGGGTTTTTCTCACAGTGTCATTAGAAAAGAATCAAAAGGCATCGAAAAGCAATCGTCCAGAGGCATTAAAGTGATGTGAACTTGATGGAACAAAAAAACACAGTTTTTTCACCATATATTTTGATTTTATAAAAACCATTATATATAATAATAATATTAATATATAATACATATAAATGTCCAAACATCAGATTTAAAAGATGCGCCTGGAGTCACTGTATCCTCTCGTCCTTAGTTATCGCCGGGATCTTGAAAGATCTCATTTGTTCCTTCAGCTGTGGAGGACGTAATGACTGCTGCCATCTAGTGGTTGGAAGTTTAATTGCAACACAAATATAAAAAAAATCCATGAATATAATATAATATATATATATATATATATATATATGTCCGAACATTAGCATTAACAGCTGCTGAGGTTGACTGTATCCTCTCGTCCTTAGTCATCGCCGGGATCTTGAAACATCTCATTTGTTCCTTCAAATGTGGAGGACGTAATGACTGCTGCCATCTAGTGGCTGGAAATTTAGTTGCAACACAAATATAAAAACATCCATGAATATAATATATCTATATCTATATATAGATATATACTGTATATGTCCGAACATTAGCATTAAAAGCTGCTTGGGTCGACTGTATCCTCTCGTCCTTAGTCATCGCCGGGATCTTGGAGAATCTCATTTGTTCCCTCAGCTGTGGAGGACGTATAATATATTATATTCATTTTTTGATCTGAAGATTAGTGTAATGGTTGAAGGAGAGAGAATGTTTATCAAGGTCGGTCCACAAAGTCACGACACGCATTTGAGTCACTTTTCAAGAGCGGATTCTGTATCAGAATTTATAGATTCAGAACCTTATGACGGAAGGGCATAATAACTCTAATCCTATTCAACACAAAAAAAAATTCTGATCAAAATATAGTTTGAACAAAGAAAAGAAAATGTCGATTGTAGAAAAAAAACATGGAAAATGATCCTAATCAAAGTAAAAGTCAAACAGAAGAAGTTTCAAGTTTCTTTAAATGTTAAACTAGTGATGGAAGCTGTGGTGGGACCCCAAAGAAATCTTGGTCGAGTTGGATCACTCTATGGAACTGGTACCATTTCCTCTTCGCATTTTTAGGAATTCTAGACTTGATTTAGACCCTGAGTCTGACAAAAGATTTATTGGTTCATCTTTTGGGATTATAATTATTATGACTACAAACTTAGCTTCGATGGAAATAAAAGTGTCAATAAAAGAAAAATAGTAGTTGTAATGACCTTGATACTCAAACTCGTCTTTTTCTCGGCACAGTCTGACGACCTCCGTGGACGCGGTGGTGGCCATCTGCGTGATCTTCGCCATGTCCTTCATCCCCGCCAGCTTCGTGCTCTACCTGATCCAGGAGCGAGTGACCAAAGCCAAACACCTGCAGTTCGTCAGCGGCGTCAGCCCGCTGGTGTACTGGGTGGCCAACTTCTTCTGGGACATGGTGGGACGTCACTTTATTTCTATTTTCTTTAAAACAACCACCAACTCTCTCCCTCGCAGGTGAACTACTCGCTCAGCGCCGCCATGGTCGTGGGGATCTTCGTGGCGTTCGACAAGAAGTGTTACACGTCGCCCAACAACCTGCCGGCTCTGATCTCTCTGCTGCTGCTCTACGGGTGCGTTTGTCTCGCCAGGCCTCCCCGAGATCTCTTCACCTTGAAGATCAAGTGACCGAGGGGTTCTTCTCGCCGCAGGTGGTCCGTCACGCCCATGATGTACCCCATGTCCTACGTCTTCAACATCCCCAGCACGGCCTACGTCTCCCTGTCCTGCATCAACCTCTTCATCGGCATCAACACCAGCGTCGTCACCTTCATCCTGGAGCTCTTCGAGAACAACCGGGTGATCGTCTGGACTCACAACCTCATTTTGGCGCACACACACCTTTGCACACACACAACAGAAGAAGCCACAGATGCAAAGAACACACACACAGAAAAAAACAAACACACTTTGACACAAACAACAGAAGAAGCTGGAGACCCTATACACAATACACACCTGGGACAATACAAACGCACCTTGACACACAGTACCAGAAGAAACAACACACTTGAAAAACACACACTGACAGAAGTACACACACACACACACACACAACAGAAGAACACAAACAACAGAAGAAGACACACTCACAGAATACAAAGACACACTTGAAAAACAGCTCACACTCAACAGAAGAACACACCTAGAACCTCATACACACGTAAAACAACACACTTACAACAAAAACACTCAGAATAACACACACTTAATGATGGACACACACCTGGAAGAACACACACTTAGTGATGGACACACACCTGGAATAACACACACAGATGAACACACATTCAGATGAACACTCGTGGAACCACATACACACATAAAACAACACACTTACAACAAAAACACTCAGAATAACACACACTTAGTGATGGACACACATCTGGAAGAACACACACTTAGTGATGGACACACACCTGGAAGAACACACACTTAGTGATGGACACACACCTGGAAGAACACACACTTAGTGATTGACAGACACCAAGAATAACACACACTTAGTGATGGACACACACCCAGAATAACACACACTTAGTGATGGACACACACCTGGAAGAACACACACTTAGTGATGGACACACACCTGGAATAACACACACTTAGTGATTGACAGACACCCGGAATAACACACACTTAGTGATGGACACACACTTAGTGATGGACACACACCTGGAAGAACACACACTTAGTGATGGACACACACCCAGAATAACACACACTTAGTGATGGACACACACCTGGAAGAACACAAACTTAGTGATGGACACACACCTGGAAGAACACACACTTAGTGATGGACACACACCTGGAAGAACACACACTTAGTGATGGACACACACCTGGAAGAACACACACTTAGTGATGGACACACACCCAGAATAACACACACTTAGTGATGGACACACACCTGGAATAACACACACTTAGTGATTGACAGACACCAAGAATAACACACACTTAGTGATGGACACACACCTGGAAGAACACACACTTAGTGATGGACACACACCTGGAATAACACACACTTACTGATGGACACACACCCAGAATAACACACACTTAGTGATGGACACACACCTGGAAGAACACACAGGCAGAAGAGCCCACACAGAAGAACTAAGTTAGAACCAAACACACAACTGAAGAACACACACACACACGTGAAACACACTCAACAACAAAAACCCTTCGAAGAAGACACACCTACATTAGAAGACACACACACACAGATGAACATACACACACAACAGAATACACAGACACACAAAGAAGATCAACAAGTACACACAGAAACACACATCGGAGAAAAACTTCATGAAGTTGCTCACAAATCTACAGGAACATACACAGTGAATTAAACGACACGATATACACAAAGATAGACACACAATAACATATTAATAAAGAACAACACGAGTCATCACAGTGGATTAACTTTACATGTCTGTGTGTGTGTGTGTTTCTGTGTGTGTGTGTGTGAAGTCTCTGCTGACGTTCAACGAGTGGCTGAAGCAGCTGCTGCTGGTGTTCCCTCACTTCTGTCTGGGTCGAGGTCTCATCGATATGGCCATGAACCAGGCGGTCACCGACGTCTACGCCCGGTTCGGTGAGTCGCCGCTTCGTCGCCGCCTCTCGTCTCCCGAGCGTCAGCTTGAGCTTCCGACGTGTCTCCAGGCGAGGAACACGCCTCGGATCCGTTCCGCTGGGACTTCGTGGGACGGAACGTGGCCTTCATGGCGGCCGAGGGCTTCGTCTACTTCCTGCTCAACCTGCTGATCCAGTACCGCTTCTTCATGGACCACTGGTGAGTCTCCTTCATGGACTTCCTCCTTCAAGATGCTGAGACTCGAGTTCGCTCTCCAGGATGTCTGACAACAACGATCGTTCGGCGGTGAAGGACGAAGACGAGGACGTGGCGGCGGAGAGAACCAGGATGTACGACGGAGGAAGCAAGTCCGACATCCTGCAGATCAGAGACTTGTCCAAGGTAGAGAAACCACCATGTTGATCCTCAAGTGTACCATGAAAACTACATGGAACATTAAAATTAAAAACGTCGCATCAAAGTAGAACATCGAGGGGGAAATGATCGTATCGTCTTCACTGGAAATCGATGTCAGAAAAGGTGGAATAAAGAAAAAAACTGATCAAAGAAAGAGTGGAACACAGAAAAAGAAAAACCTGATTAGATAGGTAGGTTAGGTAGAACTTTATTGTAATAGTTTTTATCCAAATTAGCCACAGCAAATACAGCAATTTTTCATAAACATTAAATCAAAATAAAATAAGAACAAGAACAAAGAGAAAGAACAAGATGATACAATCTAAGTCTAAAGATAAAGATAAAGAACATAGATCAAAGAAAAATAACAAAGACAAAGGATACAAAGACTAACATAGAACAGAACATCCAATTGTAC
Organism: Callionymus lyra; assembly: GCF_982586985.1. Taxonomy (NCBI): domain Eukaryota; kingdom Metazoa; phylum Chordata; class Actinopteri; order Syngnathiformes; family Callionymidae; genus Callionymus; species Callionymus lyra. The sequence goes on from NC_141833.1 coordinate 19,564,869, forward strand.
CATTGTACAATTTAATAGTTCGAGGAAGGTAAGGTAAGGTAAGGTAAGGTAAGGTAAAACTTTATTGATCCCTCAGGAGGTCTCCTTCGGGAAATTGTTTTTTACCAATAGCCAGCAATTTTTCATAAACAATAAAAAATAATACATAAATATAAAATAAGAAGAAGAACAAATGAATGAAAAAACAAAATAATGAATGAGTCCCTGAGTCTATTAGTGTTGCACCTGGGTAGGAGCGTTCGTGCACTCATTCTGCTTCTCTGCTCACTGATGACAGTGTTCAGAGGATTAAAGAAAAAAAATCAGGATCAAAGAAAAATATCTATAAAACAATAACTTGATCAATAAAGTCAAACACAGAGCATGGAGGACTTTATTGGAGAAAAAGAGAGTCGAACATACATAAGAAAAATCTATTTCAAAGTAAAGTGCGAACACAGAAAAGATGCTGATTAGGGGGAAAAGAAAAGAAAAAAGAAAAACTAAATCAATAAAAGGTTGCACACAGAAAAGGAGAATCATTAACAAAGTGAAGGTCGAGCAGAGTTTAAAAATTTGATGGAAGAAATGGTCGAATGAACGAAGAAAAACTTGATCTGAGAAAAAGTTGGACGTGGAAAAGGATCCTGATCGGAATGTAAAAATAATTGGAACATGGATAAGAAAAAACTATTTCAAAGAAAAGTTTGAGTTCAGAAAAGGATCCTGATCAGAGAAAAAGTCGAACACAGAAAAAGAAATACTTCATTTATAAGAAAAAGTTGAAATTGATAAGATTAACTTAATAAAAAGAAAAAGAATACATAAAAAATACCCCGATCAGGTCGAACAGAGGAAAAGATTTTGAAAAATGTTAACACAGAAAAATTGTCAAACACAGAAGAAGAAAAACTTGATCGAAGGACAAGTCGACACGGAAAAGAAAGAAAAAGTCTGGAACAGACGACAAAAAACCTATTTGTAAACAAGGTCGAACACAGAAAAGTTTTTTGATCAATAAAATCGAACACAGAAAACATGTTTCTTAAAAAAGTAAAACGTAAAAAAAAAGAGCTTTTATCCAAGAGAAAACCTTGAAAGTTGAAAAAGTGTAACACAAATGAGAAAAACTCAAAAAGAAAATTAAATTCCACTCAAACCAATAAATATAACAACATTTTCCAGATAAAAAAGACAAAAATTTGACCAAACAAAAGAAAAAAAAGAATCAACAGCAGAAAAAGGCTGAAAAGAAAACATAAACAATAGAAGTATAAACAGTGAAAGTTGAGACTGACACAAAAAACATGTCAGTGTGTGTATAAATAAAAGTGTGTTTGTGTGTTTGTGTGTTTGTGTGTCCGCACAGACGTATGTGGGCAGGAAGAGGGCCGCTGTGGACCGGGTCTGCGTGGGAGTCCCTGCAGGAGAGGTGAGCTGGAAGAACCCTCTTAATTCTGCACCTCACTTCTGTCTCGTAAAGACCTGGAGAAATATATAATGTCTGGTCAGTGCTTCGGTCTGCTGGGAGTGAACGGCGCCGGGAAGACGACGACCTTCAAGATGCTGACCGGTGACACGGACCTGAGCGGCGGAGAAGCCACGGTGGCCGGTTACAGGTACTTCTGGGTTCCAGACCGGAGCGGTCAGAACTGGGCTGGAGATGGATCCGGATCTGTTTCTTCACTAACAAAATGTTTACTATTTTCATGTTTCTATGAGCGGGAAACATTTGTCTGAACTTTAGAAATATCAACTTTTAAAGCGTCCAATTTGCCAAATGTGTCTAGACTGCCGCCTACTGGTGACGTTGATTGTTGCAGTTTCACTCGCGAATTGTAGACTTTATTTAATGATTTAATTACATTTCAAAATCACATTTTAAAAGCAACTTTACTACAAATTAAATACTGTATCAACAACCAGACGAATCGTGTGGAATCGCGATCTTGTCTCACGTGTTCGTCACTGATGACGTCACGCTAGGCAGATTAAATAAGGTAAAGTAAGGTAACACTTTATTGATCTCTCAGGAGGTCTCCTTCGGGAAATTGTTTTCACAAATTCAGGTTGTCTTGTTGATGATACACATATTAAATGCGTATTAAAAATCGGTTTAACACGTTTATTTCTATACATTCTGTTTTAAAATAATCGCCGAATGAAACGGCAAAGCGTGACGTCATCAGTTGACGGACACATTTAACAGGCTCACAAATGAGCGATTAAATTCATTTATTCTTAAACGATAATTTAAAAATTATACATTTGAAACAATTTCTACTGCACGTGAAAATATATTTAAAAAAAATACGAAACTTGTGCAATGGAGAAATTGTGTCGCCTGTCAAACGTGTCCGCCACTGATGACGTCACGTCTGAAGTTTCAATCGGCGATTTTATTTATTTATTATTAAACGAAGATAGAAAATAATGTTTCAACCCGGTTTTCAACCACATATTAAATATGTTTATAATCAACAAAACAAATCTTGGTGCAATGGCGAACTTGTGTCGCCTGTTAAATGTTTCCGTCAACTGATGACGTCACGCTTTGCCGTTTCAATCGGCGATTATTTTAAAACAAAATGTATAGAAATTAACGTGTTAAACCAATTTTTAATACGCATTTAATATGTATATCATCAACAAGACAACCTGACTCACCTGTTAAACGTTAACGTCGACTGATGACGTCACTTTTGCGCGTCACACTTATTATTATGATTATACGATCTGCTATTATATTTATTATATAGTTATACTTGAATCGACTTTCACTGCACGTGAAACATGTATATTTACAAAATAAAATATTAAATAAAATACATGTGGATTGATCGTACCTTCAAGATGTCGCCAGACTGCCGCCTGTTGATGACGTCACGTATCGCAGGTCCTCTCGCTAGTATTTGTTATTACAAAAGTAAATTGAATCGAAATTAAAAGTCTTGATGCTGCTTCTGTTGAAATGTAAATGTTATGATTAAAAATATGAATAAAACCCCTGGTTATAATGCTTTAGTAAAATTAATTTAATAAGTATCAATTCAAGTAGTTTTAAAAAAATAATCAGAACGAGCTACTTTTATTTTTTAATTTAATTTAATTTTTAATTTGGGAATATTTTACGACATCATGTTCTCGCTGTGATGAGTTCAGTTCGACCTCCTAACCTAACCTCTGTTGCTGCAGCGTCCTGTCGGAGATCCTGGACGTTCACCAGAACATGGGCTACTGCCCTCAGTTCGACGCCATCGACGACCTGCTGACGGGCCGAGAACACCTGTACCTGTACGCTCGCCTGCGGGGGGTTCCCGAGTCGGAGATCTCCAGGGTGAGCGGGAAAACCTTCCGAGCTAGAGATCGTTATCGTGGCCCTGACTGTGTTCCGCCTCCTCCCCGCCTGCAGGTGGCAGAGTGGGGCGTTCAGAAACTGGGTTTGAGCGAATACGCCGGACGCTGCGCGGGAACATACAGCGGCGGAAACAAACGTAAACTCTCCACGGCCATCGCTCTGATCGGCTGCCCCGCCCTGGTGCTGCTGGTGAGTTGGATTTATGCAAATCTTCTTCTTCTTCTTCTTCTTCTTCTTCTGAAAAATATCCTTAAGAAAGAAAAAGTACGAAGAAGATTCCAGTCAAAGAAAAAGTGGTAGGTGGTAGTAAATAAACGATCCTGATCAAAGACGTACAGATCAAAGGAAAAGTCGATCCAAGATAAAGTAGAATTTAGAAGATTATCTGTTGTGTGGAGTCCCTCAAGGTTCTGTTCTGGGTCCTTCATTGTTTTTTCTGTACTTGAGTCAAAGATTTCCCGATGTTTTCTTACCACATATTTGCTGATGACATCCAGCTCTACTGCTCTTTTGATCCAACTGAGTAATCTTCAAATCAAAGAAAATGTCGCTATTAAAAAAAAACTCGATCTAATAAAATGTCCAACATAGAAATATATCCTGATCAAAGGAAAAGTCGAACACAGAAAAATATCCTTAAGAAAGAAAAAGTAGAAGAAGATTCCAGTCAAAGAAAATGCTGGTAGTAGTAAATAAACGATCCTGATCAAAGGTAAAGTCGATCCAAGATAAAGTAGAATTTAGAAGATTATCAGTTGTGTGGAGTCCCTCAAGGTTCTGTTCTCGGTCCTTTATTGTTTTTGCTGTACTTGATTCCTGTGGGTATCATAGTCAAAGAAAATGTCGGCATTAGAAAAAAATCTCTATCAAAGAACAAGCCGAAAGGAGACAAAAAATATCCTCAATAATATAAAAGTAAAACGAAGAAAAAGATCATTTTTAAAGAAAAATTCGAACACGGAAAAGTATCCGAATCAAGTAGAAATCGCTCGTACAAAAAGATTCCGAAGAAAAAAGTCGAACGTAAAATAATTTCTTGGTCAAAGAAAGAGAGGATCGAAGAAGAATAAGATCCTGATAAAGGAAAAGTCAAACACAGAAGATCCTGACCTAAGAAAAAGTAGATCGTAGAAAAAATATACGGATCAAAGTAAAAGTCGATCAAAGAAAAAGTTGAACTTAGATGAAAATCGTAGTCAAAGAAAATGTCGGTATAAGAAACAAATCTAGATCAAATAAAAAGCCGAACGGAGAAAAAAATATCCTCAATAATATAAGTAAAAGTAGAAAAAGATAATTTTTAAAGTAAAATTTGAACACAGAAAACTATCCAAATCAAGTAGAAATCGCTCGTAGAAAAAGTAAGTAAGTAAGTAATATTCCGATTAAAGAAAGAAGTCGAACGTAAAATAATTTCCTGATCAAAGAAAGAGAGGATCAAAGACAAATGAGATCCCGATAAAGGAAAAATCAAACACAGAAGATCCTGACCTAAGAAAAAGTAGATCGTAGAAAAAACAGATACAGATCAAAGGAAAAGTGGATCCAAGAAAAAGTCGAATCTAGAAGATTATCTGTCGTGTGGAGTCCCTCAAGGTTCTGTTCTGGGTCCTTTATTATTTTTTCTGTACTTGATTCCCCTGGGTAAAATCATTCAGAGATATCCTAATGTTTTCTAACCACATTTTTGCTGATGACATCCAGATCTACTGCTCTTTTGATCCAACTGAGTAATCTTCAAATCAAAGAAAATGTCGCTGTTAAAAAAATATCTTGATCAAAGAAAAAGCTAGAGCACCTGCTCCTGTCTTGTCCCTCCTCAGGACGAACCCACCACAGGGATGGACCCTCACTCTCGCCGCTTCCTGTGGAACGCCATCCTGAGCGTGATCCGCGACGGCCGAGCCGTGGTTCTTACGTCGCACAGGTCCGAGCGTCAGCGTCTGTCTGTTGACGAATCCATCTGACCTTGTTGTTCCCGACAGCATGGAGGAGTGTGAGGCGCTCTGCACTCGCCTCGCCATCATGGTGAACGGAACCTTCAAGTGTCTCGGGACCATCCAGCACCTCAAGTACAAGTGAGAGCTTCTGTGTGTTCGGTTCTGAGCCAAGGAAAAGTCAAAAACTGAAAAAGAAATTCTGATAAAAGAAAAAGTAAAAAACAGTAAAGATTCTCATCAATGAAAAAAGTCAAAAATAGAAAAAGATTGTGATAAAAGAAAAAGTCGAAAATAGAAAAAGATTCTGATCAAAGGAAAAAGTCAAAAATAGAAAAAGATTCTGATCAAATAAAAAGTCGAACACAGAAAAAGATTCTGATAAAAGGAAAAAGTCAAAAATAGAAAAAGATTCTGATAAAAAACAAGTTGAAAACAAAAAAGAAGATTCTGATAAAAGACAAAGTCGAAAACAGAAAAAGATTCTGATCAAAGGAAAAAGTCAGAAATAGAAAAAGATTCTGATAAAAGAAATAGTCGAACACAGAAAAAGATTCTGATCAGAGAAAAAGTCGAACACAGAAAAAGATTCTGATAAAAGAAAAAGTCGAACACAGAAAAAGATTCTGATCAAAGGAAAAAGTCAAAAATAGAAAAAGATTCTGATCAAAGGAAAAAGTCAAAAATAGAAAAAGATTCTGATCAAAGGAAAAAGTCAAAAATAGAAAAAGATTCTGATAAAAGAAATAGTCGAACACAGAAAAAGATTCTGATCAAAGGAAAAAGTCAAAAATAGAAAAAGATTCTGATCAAAGGAAAAAGTCAAAAATAGAAAAAGATTCTGATCAAAGGAAAAAGTCAAAAATAGAAAAAGATTCTGATCAAATAAAAAGTCGAAAACAGAAAAAGATTCTGATCAAAGGAAAAAGTCAAAAATAGAAAAATATGTTGATCAAAGAAAAAGTCAAAAAAAGAAAAAGATCATGACAAAATAAAAAGGTCAAAAATAGAAAAAGATTCTGATAAAAGAAAAAGTCAAACACAGAAAAATATGCTGATCAAAGAAAAAGATCATGACAAAATAAAAAGGTCAAAAATAGAAAAAGATTCTGATAAAAGAAAAAAGTAAAAAATATAAAAGGTTCTGATAAAAAAAAAAAAAGTCGAAAACAAATAAATATATATTCTGATCAAAGTAAATTTAAAACAGAAAAAGATTCTGGTCAAAGTAAAAGTCAAACACAGAAAAAGATAATAAGGACGAATGTAGGAAGTAGTTTTCTTGCTGCAGACTTGACCTCTGACCCTGGCCAGCTGATCTCTGCACAGATTCGGCGACGGCTACGTGGTGACCATGAAGATCAAGGCGGCGAGGGCGGGCCGGGGTCCGGATCTGCGTCCGGTGGAGGAGTTCATGGAGAGCAGCTTCCCGGGCTGCGTCCAGAGAGAGAAACACTACAACACGCTGCAGTACGAGATCGCCTCGTCCTCGTCGCTCGCCAGGATCTTCCAGCTGGTCGTCGCCAACAAGGAGCAGCTCAGCATCGAAGACTACTCTGTGTCCCAGACCACGCTGGACCAGGTCAGTCGTCGCGCTCTGGATCCAGTGTGCTAGTGGCTACAGTCGCGAGTCCTTCACAATAAAACTGATTTTTACTTTGTAGATTGATTTTATTTTATTTACTTAGTCGTCGTCATGAGTTCAGTTGTTAAAACTTTATTTAAAAGCAAAATCTCTAAATTAACATTCAAGATTTTTTTGTAAATAAAAGAAACATTGTTTTATTAAAATAGAAAATGCAGTAAATATTAATTAAATAAATAATGTTAATATTGATATATATTGACATATATATATATATATTTACAATAAATGTATTAAATAAATAAATCGTTAAATGGATTTTTATAGATTTTTTTTAATATTTTCTTTATATACAATTATTTTCAAGTAATTAATTATTTGAACACTCTAGAAGTTCATCTTTAAAAAAGTATTATTATATTATTATTATTTTAACTTAATTCACCACAAAAAACAGAGAAATAAAAATTTAAACAAAACCTTTTTTACTAATACTATTTTATATTTGTAGAAAAATATTTGTTGTATTATTTTTTTCTTTATAAATTAAATAATAATTATACTTACTATAATAATACTAGTACTAGTATAAATACTCAGTTTCAACTGATTATTATTATTTAATATATAATTTTCTCAAAACTAAGACATTATTTTAAAACTAGAAGTAACATCAAATATATATATATATATATTTTTAAATGTATTTATATATTTTTATCATAATTGGACAAATATTGGTTGATAATACTTTTTGACTTGAAGTACTCAATACTCTCAAAAATATACTTTTATCCTCGGACTTTTTACAATTTTTTAAAATTAAAAATGTATTTAAGTTAGAGTCAAGAGATGCTTTTGTTTTTTTTCACCTCCAAGTCTCCGTGAACTCTGATTTCCTCCCATAATGTCACCGATAAAGAGCCGATGTCTGTCGCAGGTGTTCGTCAACTTCGCCAAGCAGCAGAGCGGCGAGGACGAGGACGCCACGTTACGCAGGCGAGCGGTCGGAGGACGCAAGGACGTGAAGATCGCGCCGGTGAAGAGGAAAACGTAGGAAAAACAAAGCTGTACAAAGATGTAAATATCTTCAAGGTCAAGGTAAATGTTTTTATCCAAGTACTTCACTGACGACGCTTCGACACTTCCTGTTAGTCGCTGTCATGTGATCGACCGCCGTAGACACCAGTTTTATACGCGCCGAAATAAACCTCCTGCTCACATGTCTCATGGCTCAGCTCTTTCTTGATCGACTCTTGAACTCGACTTCACTTTTACGCTGATGCTCCGACTGGCTCGTCACTCGTGATTGACAGATGTCAGGAAGAGTCCGGACCGGCGTGAGTCGCTCCTGTGCCGCGACCTTTGAACCTCCAGGATAGTTTCATCACAAATGTAAGACTTTGATTCTACACTGTTGAAGTGACCAGCAAGAAAAGATTGATCTGTGTGTGTGTGTCTCTGTGTGTGTTTGTGTTGATGTTTGCCTGTCTTTGTGTGTGTGTGTATCTTTGTGTCTCTGTGTGTGTTTGAGTTGATGTTTGCCTGTCTTTGTCTGTGTGTGTTTGTGTTCGTGTGTGTTTGTGTGTGCGTGTCTTTTTCTGTTTGTGTGTGTGTGTCTCTGTGTGTGTTTGAGTTGATGTTTGCCTGTCTTTGTCTGTGTGTGTTTGTGTTCGTGTGTGTTTGTGTGTGCGTGTCTTTTTCTGTTTGTGTGTGTGTGTCTCTGTGTGTGTTTGAGTTGATGTTTGCCTGTCTTTGTCTGTGTGTGTTTGTGTTTGTGTGTGTTTGTGTGTGCGTGTCTTTATCTGTTTGTGTGTGTGTGTCACTGTGTGTGTTTGTGTTGATGTGTGTCGGTCTTTGTGTGTGTGTGTATCTTTGTGTCTCTCTGTGTGTGTGTGTCTATATGGATGTGTGTGTCTGTCTGTCTCGGTGCGTTTGTGTGCGTCTTTTTGTCCGTGTGTCTGTGTGTGTGTCCGTCTTTGTATCTCTGTGTGTGTGTGTTTGTGTCTGAGTGTCTTTGTGTCTCTGGCTGTCTGTGAGTGTTTGTGTGTCCGTCTGTGTTTATGCATGTATTTGTGTCTGTGTGTGTTTGTGTTCGTGTGTGTTTGTGTGTGCGTGTCTTTTTCTGTTTGTGTGTGTGTGTCTCTGTGTGTGTTTGTGTTGATGTGTGTCGGCCTTTGTGTGTGTGTGTATCTTTGTGTCTCTGTGTGTGTGTGTCTATATGGATGTGTGTGTCTGTCTGCCTCTGTGCGTTTGTGTGCGTCTTTTTGTCCGTGTGTCTGTGTGTGTGTCCGTCTTTGTGTCTCTTTGTGTGTGTGTTTGTGTCTGAGTGTCGGTCTTTGTGTGTGTGTATCTTTGTGTCTCTGTATGTGTGTGTGTCTATATGGATGTGTGTGTCTGTCTGCCTCTGTGCGTTTGTGTGCGTCTTTTTGCCCGTGTGTCTGTGTGTGTGTCCGTCTTTGTGTCTCTGTGTGTGTGTGTTTGTGTCTATATGGATGTGTGTGTCTGTCTGTCTCTGTGCGTTTGTGTGCGTCTTTTTGTCTGTGTGTGTGTGTCCATCTTTGTGTCTCTGTTTGTGTGTTTGTGTCTGAGTGTCTTTGTGTCTCTGGCTGTCTGTGAGTGTTTGTGTGTCCGTCTGTGTTTATGCATGTATTTGTGTCTGTTGTGTTTGTGGGTGTTTGTTGTGTCTCAATTGATTTGCCGATTATCTTAAGACAAACTTTGTGTTGACGTCTGTCTTTTGAAAACAAGTAGAAAGTTTCTTCCTCACATTATGTCTGAGAAGCGTTTGAAGTCGGACTGATGTGTCGGATCTTTAGAGGCTTCGGTGCAATTAAAACAAAAAAAAGAAAAGTTTGTTGAATTCAGCTTTTGTCAACATCATTATTTGTCTATTTTAACGAGCCCAGTGGCTCAGTTCAGGTGCATGCTGGGATTCTGGTGCAAAATAACTTAAAAAATATATAAAGGTTCATGAATTTATTTTGGTAAAAGTCATTCTATGAAACCTTTGGTGTCGAGTCACTTAAGTATTTAACTTTCATTGAACAGTGTCGTTGTGAGTCATGAAGTCGTAAAAGTCGTGAGCGCATCAATGAACGTCGGGGCCTCGTGGAGGAGGTTTTTACCCGGAAAACGTTTTCCCTCGGCGTATCTTCAGAGCAGAAAAACAGAGAGCAAGCGCCAAAACGTATCCTCACTCGGGGCACCAATACCTGGAAACTGTGTAGTGACAGGGTTTTGTGGACAAAACTGAAACTCTGGTGATTGCTCCTGATGATAAGATTCCAGGGTTGAGTCAGTACTTGGGTGACTTAGGTCAGTCTGTCAAACTGAGCCTGAGAAACCTGGGTGTTGTATTTGATAAAGACATGTCTCTTGTTCAACACTGCAGAAAACTGACCAGAAACTGTTTCTTTCAACTGAGAAAAATCTCTAAACTTAGGAAAATGTTGTCACAACATGATCTGGATCTTATAATCCATGCGTTTGTTTCTTCTCGTCTGGACTATTGTAACAGTTTGTTTTCATGTCTTAACAAGAAGGATCTGTCTCGCCTGCAGTTGATTCAGAACTCTGCAGCGAGAATTCTGACCCGCTCTAGTAGAAGAACTTACATTTCTCTGGTCCTTAAAACTCTTCACTGGCTTCCAGTTTCTTTCAGGATCAACTTTAAAATTCTGGTTCTTACTTTCAGATCTATTCATGGTCAGGCTCCTCCTTACATCACTGATCTGATCCAGCCTTACACCCCAGCTCGGGCTCTGAGGTCTGTGGATCAGAATCTACTTATGGTTCCACGCACACGGTTCAGGACCAGAGGAGAGAAATCTTTTCAGGCTGTTGCTCCTAAGCTTTGGAACGATCTTCTCTCTCTTTGTGTTTGATGATCTACTGACTCCTTTAAGAAACATCTTAAGACATTTCTATTTGTTCAGGCTTTTCCTTGAATTTCTCGAACTCCTGTGTTGTTCTCAGTATTATCTTGATCTTTAAAGTATGTACTTTTTTGAGTATTGTTTTGATTGTTTAAGCGCTTTGTGACCCTGGTCTCGAAAAGCGCTATATAAATAAATATTACTTACTTACTTACTTACACGCGGTGGTGTGGGACTGCAGATATCAAAAAGAAAAGCAGTGATTCACTGAAAACATAACTTTATTCACATTATACCTTTAAATATCATGACTCGTACAACAAACGTCATCATCTGCAGCGTTGATGAAAAGTTTCAGTCCGAACACGATGGGAAACGTTCGAGAGCAGCTTTGAGAGAAAAAAACGTCTTTGATCACAGAGTTGATGGACAGTTCAGGGTCGTCGACGTCAGCGTCGGTGAAAAGAGATTTTAGAAGTAAAAACTCTTGTTAAACATGACATTTGTTCGATGAAAGGAAACGTTTTTTTAAATAAAAAAACTCAAAATGTAAACACATTTACTTATTTACAAGTTAATGAAGTATTTTATACAAATTATTTATCAACATTTAACGCTCACATTTTCAGAAGAGATTTTTTGTGGAATGATCAGATTTTCAAAAATTAGCAAAATACACTAATATGTATTTCCCATTTATAATGTGTTATTAAAATAAAATATTTTGAAAATAAAACTTTTTGTATTCAATTTTTTACATAAAATGGGATAAACAAAACAAATTCACCAACATATCGGTAAATCTTTTTTCAAATTTTCTTTAAGCCTTTGCGGCATTTTTTTCTTTCTTACTTTATTCTGTTTCCAGATTTATTTAAAGTAAACATTTCTAGATTTCTGAAAATAATTGCAAGATTTTACCAATTTCGTTTTAAATTTTAAATCTCTTTCAACATTTTGTAAATTTAATTCAATATTTTTGTAAATTTGTGTCAAGATTTCAAATGTTTTTGATATTTTAAATATTTATTTTTGTTTTTATGAATTTGCTAAATGTGTTTCGAGATTTTGTAACTTTTTTTGTGCTAGATTTTCAAATTTGTTTAATAGTTTGTTAATTTGTTTCAAGATTTCAACAAAAAGTAATTAGTCATTTTGTTTCAAGATTTTTATACATTTATTCCGAGATTTGAACAAATCAAGATTTTGTAAATTTGTTCCAACAGTTTTGTATTTTATATTTTAAAGGAATTTTTCAATTTGTTTTAAGAGTTTTTAAATGTATTTAATGATTAAATAATTTTGTTTGAGGATTTCTGTGAATTTATTTCAAGATTTTTCAAAATGTATTTTTAAGATCTTTGTACGTTTATTTTTCTCTTTCTAGCCACTGTCACTTTTTGCAAACGTTAAATTTCCTCTGGGTCAAGGTGACCCTGAGACCCGAAGACAAATGTGTTTGTGGTATCCCTTGTGTTGTCTCCGGGTCAAGGTGACCCAAATGCCCGAAAACAAATGATTTTCTTATCCCTTTAGTCGTCTCTTGGTCAAGGTGACCCAAAAGCCCGAAACCAAATGTGTTTGTGGTATCCCTTGTGTTGTCTCCGGGTCAAGGTGACCCAAATGCCCGAAAGCAAATGATTTTCTTATCCCTTTAGTCGTCTCTTGGTCAAGGTGACCCGAAAGCCCGAAACCAAATGTGTTTGTGGTATCCCTTGTGTTATCTCTCGGTCACTTTGACCCATGTTTTCGGGCCTTGGGGTCACCTTGACCCAGACACAACACAAGGGTTACATTTTTTTTCGTGGAGATGTTCTTTACCTCGTGTGAACGGGTCCGTCTGGACCTCCTGGACTGACCTCCAGGAGGGTCTACGAGTCGTCCTGGGTCTTGATGACGTGAAAGAGCGTGACGTTGAACAGGACCTGGTGTCCGTTGTTCCAGCCGTACAGGGCTCGGTCCCGGGCGTTGTAGTCCAGCATGGACAGGTGGAAGTACTGGTTGTGGAAGGGGATGTCCGTGTACTCGTACGAGGAGGTCTTGGTGGAGAAGGCGTAGTAGACCTTGGCGCCCGTCAGGTGGGAGTTGGTGATGTAGAGGGTCCCGCAGATCATGAAGGCCTCGCCGGCGTTCCTCTTGGAGTACTCGGTGTTCCAGGTGTCCAGGACCTGCAGCGTGTCCTGGTTGAGTCGGGCGATCACCACGTTGCCGGCGTTCTGGTTGGTGGCGTAGACGGCCCACAGGCCCAGCTCGTCCGCCATCAGGTCGATGTCGGAGAAGCCGCCCCACGTGTACGGGTAGACGTTGTGGAAGCCGGCCGACTCCAGCGCCCGCTGGGTCACCACGCGGCCCGTCTCGAAGCTGTAGCGGACCAGGATGTTGCTCTGCATCTTGTTGTAGTACAGCGAGCCGTTGTAGACCACGTGGTTGGTGCCGGCCCACTTGAACGGGAGGTTGTAGCTCCGGGACTCCACTCCGGCGACGAAGTCCGACACGGACTTGAACTCTTTGACGATCTTGTTGTTGGTGTAGCCGTCCATGTACCACACCTGCCGGGACAAACACTTATGTATGTGTGGCGCCCTCTGGTGGACCGAGAGACAAATCACTTCCCTTTATGTATTAACTAGTGATGTGTTGATGGAGCTTCATGAAACAGTGTCATGTTTTTCACTTTTAAAAATAATGTTTCATTAGAACAGTTGTTCAAAACAAAGGAAAATAGTGCAGAGACGCCATCTTGTGGACTCTGAAGATAATGACACTGTTTCATGAAGCTTCATCAACACATCACTACCATCTAGTGGACTCTGAAGATAATGACACTGTTTCATGAAGCTTCATCAACACATCACTACCATCTAGTGGACTCTGAAGATAATGACACTGTTTCATGAAGCTTCATCAACACATCACTATCATCTAGTGGACTCTGAAGATAATGACACTGTTTCATGAAGCTTCATCAACACATCACTACCATCTAGTGGACTCTGAAGATAATGACACGGTTTCATGAAGCTTCATCAACACATCACTACCATCTAGTGGACTCTGAAGATAATGACACTGTTTCATGAAGCTTCATCAACACATCATTACCATCTAGTGGACTCTGAAGATAATGACACGGTTTCATGAAGCTTCATCAACACATCACTACCATCTAGTGGACTCTGAAGATAATGACACGGTTTCATGAAGCTTCATCAAGACATCACTACCATCTAGTGGACTCTGAAGATAATGACACTGTTTCATGAAGCTTCATCAACACATCACTACCATCTATTGGACTCTGAAGATAATGACACTGTTTCATGAAGCTTCATCAACACATCACTACCATCTAGTGGACTCTGAAGATAATGACACTGTTTCATGAAGCTTCATCAACACATCACTACCATCTAGTGGACTCTGAAGATAATGACACTGTTTCATGAAGCTTCATCAACACATCACTACCATCTAGTGGACTCTGAAGGTAATGACACTGTTTCATGAAGCTTCATCAACACATCACTACCATCTAGTGGACTCTGAAGATAATGACAGTGTTTCATGAAGCTTCATCAACACATCACTACCATCTAGTGGACTCTGAAGATAATGACACTATTTCATGAAGCTTCATCAACACATCACTACCATCTAGTGGACTCTGAAGATAATGACACTGTTTCATGAAGCTTCATCAACACATCACTACCATCTAGTGGACTCTGAAGATAATGACACTGTTTCATGAAGCTTCATCAACACATCACTACCATCTAGTGGACTCTGAAGATAATGACACGGTTTCATGAAGCTTCATCAACACATCACTAGCATCTAGTGGACTCTGAAGATAATGACAGTGTTTCATGAAGCTTCATCAACACATCACTACCATCTAGTGGACTCTGAAGATAATGACACTGTTTCATGAAGCTTCATCAACACATCACTACCATCTAGTGGACTCTGAAGATAATGACACTGTTTCATGAAGCTTCATCAACACATCATTACCATCTAGTGGACTCTGAAGATAATGACACGGTTTCATGAAGCTTCATCAACACATCACTACCATCTAGTGGACTCTGAAGATAATGACACGGTTTCATGAAGCTTCATCAAGACATCACTACCATCTAGTGGACTCTGAAGATAATGACACTGTTTCATGAAGCTTCATCAACACATCACTACCATCTATTGGACTCTGAAGATAATGACACTGTTTCATGAAGCTTCATCAACACATCACTACCATCTAGTGGACTCTGAAGATAATGACACTGTTTCATGAAGCTTCATCAACACATCACTACCATCTAGTGGACTCTGAAGATAATGACACTGTTTCATGAAGCTTCATCAACACATCACTACCATCTAGTGGACTCTGAAGGTAATGACACTGTTTCATGAAGCTTCATCAACACATCACTACCATCTAGTGGACTCTGAAGATAATGACAGTGTTTCATGAAGCTTCATCAACACATCACTACCATCTAGTGGACTCTGAAGATAATGACACTATTTCATGAAGCTTCATCAACACATCACTACCATCTAGTGGACTCTGAAGATAATGACACTGTTTCATGAAGCTTCATCAACACATCACTACCATCTAGTGGACTCTGAAGATAATGACACTGTTTCATGAAGCTTCATCAACACATCACTACCATCTAGTGGACTCTGAAGATAATGACACGGTTTCATGAAGCTTCATCAACACATCACTAGCATCTAGTGGACTCTGAAGATAATGACAGTGTTTCATGAAGCTTCATCAACACATCACTACCATCTAGTGGACTCTGAAGATAATGACACTGTTTCATGAAGCTTCATCAACACATCACTACCATCTAGTGGACTCTGAAGATAATGACACTGTTTCATGAAGCTTCATCAACACATCACTACCATCTAGTGGACTCTGAAGATAATGACACTGTTTCATGAAGCTTCATCAACACATCACTACCATCTAGTGGACTCTGAAGATAATGACACTGTTTCATGAAGCTTCATCAACACATCACTACCATCTAGTGGACTCTGAAGATAATGACACTGTTTCATGAAGCTTCATCAACACATCACTAACATCTAGTGGACTCTGAAGATAATGACAATGTTTCATGAAGCTTCATCAACACATCACTAGCATCTAGTGGACTCTGAAGATAATGACACTGCATTATTAAATATGAATTAATTTTTATTTGAAATACAATGAATTACTTCTAGTTTAAATGTTTTATTTATTAATTTTTCTATTCTATTATTACCCGTGTTATTTAATACATTTTTCAGATTTTCTTTTTTCATAAAAAATGTCTTTTTGCCCGATTTCTTTTTAAAAGTTTTTTTGTTTTTGTTTTGTTTTTTAGTTTTGTATATTACAACAGGAAAATTGATTCAAGGATGTACCTGTGTTAATAAAATAACTTTAAAAAGTTGAATTGTAATTTAAAAAATATTTATAAAAATGTTTCAATCTACAAATCAATTTCAATATATTTTTTTATTTATTTCTTTTATTTTAATTTCATTATGTAGAAGAGTTGTGATCAACTCAAAATTCCAACCAAACATTTCTTTTTTCTTTTTTTTACTTTTAATAACTTTAGATTTCAGGCTTTAATCGACATTTTCTTAAATGTATATTATTTGATCTTTTGTCCTTTTTATCTTTATTTTTACCTTTAACCTTTTCCTTATTGTGTTTTTCATTTGATTAAGTAAGTAATTCAGTGGATCAAAAGAGCAGTAGAGCTGGAAGTCATCAGCAAAAATGTGGTAAGAAAAATCTCTGAATTATTTTACTGAAGGGAATCAAATACAGAAAAAATAATAAAGGACCCAGAACAGAACCCTGAGGGACTCCACTCAACAGATTCGCCGATTCAGACCTCATTTGATTGGCAGATACACTAAAACTGCGCCCAGAAAGGTAAGGTTTGATTATTACAAATAATTTATTTTTTTTTGTATTGTAACTTGTATTTACTAGTTACTTATGAATTCTATTTTTCTCTACTTTTTTCTTCCTTCAGTCGTTTAAATATTCACTTGCTTAAGCTTTTATTAAGTTAAGTTTATATTTCAGTTTAATATTGTCAGACTTCATCAAAGACTTTGAAAACAAATGAATAAAACATGTAAGTTGTGGCAGGTACTGACCACTGCAGACTGAAGTATGAAGCAGGTGGTCGTAATAATAATGACATGTTGTTTTGAGAATCTAAATATTGAACTAAGAGACTTTCAAAGTGTTGTCAGAAGAAAACTTCAAAGTTCTTCAAGTCCTGCTGGAGATGAAGTCGACGACTCGAGTCTTTGAGTTTATTCTGGGAAAACTTCCTGCTGAGATCATCTATTCCGGGGACACTCACTCTGTTGTTCTTCTGCGGCGCCAGCGGGTCCGTCATCCACGCTCCGAACCTGGTACCAGAAGTCTTGACGGTCAGAGGCCCAGAGATCTTCATCAGCCTGCCACAAGCTACACACACACGCACACACACACACACACACACACACACACACACACGCGCGCACACACACACACGCACACGCACACGCACACACACACACACGCACACACACACACACGCGTTTGAAGAAGTTGTAGTTCTGTAGTTCTTGCATTTTTATGATGAAGATGAAGAAGATAAAGATGATGAGGATGATGATGTTGATAATGATGGTTAAGATGATGATAAAGATCACGATGATGATGATGATGAAGATGAAGAAGATAAGGATGATGATGAAGATGAAGAAGATAAGGATGATGAGGATGATGATGATGATGATGATGAATATAAGGATGATGAGACTGATTATGGTTAAGATGATGATGATAAAGTTGAAGATGATGGTGAAGATAATGATGATGATAAAGATGATGAATAAACTGATGACGAAGAAGATGATGATAATGATGATGATGATTAAGATGATGATGGTGAAGATGATGTAGAAGATAAAGGTGATGATGATGATAAAGATGGTGAAGAAGATGATGATGAAGAAGATGATGAAGATGATGAAGAAGAAGATGATTATGATGAAGATGATGATGATGATGAAGGAGAAGATGATGATGAAGATGATAAAGATAAATATGATGATGAAGATGATGATGATGAAGGAGAAGATGATGATGAAGATGATAAAGATAAATATGATGATGAAGATGAAGATAAGGATGATACAGATGGTGAAGAAGATGATGATGAAGAAGATGATGAAGATGATGAAGAAGATGATGAAGATGATGATGATAATGATGAAGATGATGATGATGATGAAGATGATAAAGATAAATATGATGATGAAGATGATGATGATGAAGGAGAAGATGATGATGAAGATGATAAAGATAAATATGATGATGAAGATGACGATAAGGATGAAGATGAAGAAGATGATGATGATGATGATGAACATAAAGATGATGATGATGAAGACAATGATGAAGAAGATGATGATAATGATGAAGATGGGGATGAGGATGATGAAGATGGGGATGAGGATGATGAAGATGATGATGATGAGGATGATGAAGATGAGTGTGTGCTGGACTCACTGAGTTTGCTCATGCACTGGTGAAGTCTGCTCTCCAGAGACAGAACCTTGTGCTGCAGCTCCTCGTAGTCGAAGGCTCCCATCTCCTCCTGCATGTTGACCAGGACCGTGGTCAGGTTCTTGATCTCCTCCTTGAACTGGGAGATGAGCCTGGCGTCCATCTTGTACTGTTCCAGGACTGGGATCAGAGGCTGCAGCTGCTCCATCTTCCCCTGGAGCTCCTGATCAAACACGACCAGAGAGAAGGATGACACGGTTCTTCAGGAGATGAAGATGTTCCTTCAGTACCTGGAAGTTCTTGCTGACAAACGTCCTCCTGTCGGACTCAACCTGCCGGAACTTGGACCTCAGTCCTTTGATCTGACTCTCCATCCTCATGATGTACTGGAAGTCTCGCTGGGTCCTCAGGTTCAACACCTCGATGGACTGAGACATGTTCTGCACCTTCACAGTCAAGACACATCATCATCGTTATCTTCATCATCATCATCTTCATCTCCATCATCATCATCTTAATCTTCATGTTCATATTCATCTCCATCATCATCATCTTCATCATCATCATCTTCATCTTCATCATCATCATCTTCATCTCCATCATCATCATCTTAATCTTCATCTTCATCTCCATCATCATCATCATCATCTCCATCATCATCTTCTTCATCATCTTCATCATCTTCATCATCATTATTATCATCATCATCATCTTCATCACAATCATTATCATTATCATCATCATCTTCATCATTATTATCATCATCATTATTATCATCTTCATCTTCATCATCATCATCATCATCTTCATCATTATTATCTTCATCATCTTCATCATCATTATTATCATCATCATCATCTTCATCATTATTATCTTCATCATTATTATCTTCATCATCATCATCTTCATCATTATTATCTTCATCATCATCATCATCATCATCATCATCTTCTTCATCATCTTCATCACCTTCATCATCATTATTATCATCATCTTCATCACAATCATTATCATCATCATCATCATCTTCATCATCATTATTATCATCATCATCTTCATCATTATTATCTTCATCATTATTATCTTCATCATCTCCATCATCATCATCTTAATCTTCATCTTCATCTCCATCATCATCTTCATCATCATCATCTCCATCATCATCTTCTTCATCATCTTCATCATCTTCATCATCATTATTATCATCATCATCATCTTCATCACAATCATTATCATTATCATCATCATCTTCATCATTATTATCATCATCATTATTATCATCTTCATCTTCATCATCATCATCATCATCTTCATCATTATTATCTTCATCATCTTCATCATCATTATTATCATCATCATTATCTTCATCATTATTATCATCATCATCTTCATCATTATTATCTTCATCATCATCATCATCATCATCTTCTTCATCATCTTCATCACCTTCATCATCATTATTATCATCATCTTCATCACAATCATTATCATTATCATCATCATCTTCATCATCATTATTATCATCATCATCTTCATCATTATTATCTTCATCATTATTATCTTCATCATCTTCATCATTATTATCTTCATCATCATCATCATTTTCATCATTATTATCTTCATCATCTTCATCATTATTATCTTCATCATCATCATCATTTTCATCATCATCATCTTCATCATTATTATCTTCATCATCATCATCATCATCATCATCATCTTCTTCTTCTTCTTCATCATCTTCATCATCATTATTATCATCATCTTCATCACAATCATTATCATCATCATCATCATCTTCATCATCATTATTATCTTCATCATCATCATCATTATTATCTTCATCATCTTCATCATTATTATCTTCATCATTATTATCACTTTTTTTAAATAAATGATTTCTTGGTAGAAAAAATTCTAGAATCTTTCTGTGATTTCATATATTATATATATATATTTAAAAATGTTCTCGTGTCAAATCAAAAATATTTAGGTTATTTAAATCTATAATTCCTTCTGACGCCACAAACGCTCATTATTTAATCAGATTATCAGATTAGTGGTTGAAGATTAAAAAAAAGCATCATCTGGTCACGACTGTGTTTGAAGGACGAGAAGAAACAGATCCATGATCGTTCCTCTGCTCTTCAGAGAAGAACCTCATGTTCTGCTGATCGACTCGTATCTGGAGGAACAATTATCAAATATATAACAGTGGAGATTAAAATATAAACAGGAATAATTGAGGAAAGCCTCACTTTTAGAGCTCACTAGGTGGCGCTGTCTCCATCTAATATGTATGTATGCTTTAATAAACAAACAAATAAGTCAAGTTCAAGTGTGTGTCAAAGTGTGTGTGTGTGTTAAAGTGTGCGTGTGTTAAAGTGTGTGTTAGTGTTTTAAAGTGTGTGTGTTAAAGTGTGTACGTTAAAGTGTGAATGTGTGCGTTAAAGTGTGTATGTGTTTATGTGTTAAAGTGTGAATGTGTGCGTGTGTTAAAGTGTGTATGTGCGTGTGTGTGTTAAAGTGTGTGTGTGTGTGTGTGTGTTAAAGTGTGTATGTGTGTTTAAGTTTGTATGTGTGTTAAAGTGTGTGTGTATGTGTTAAAGTGTGTATGTGCGTGTGTGTTTTAATGTGTGTGTGTATGTGTTAAAGTGTGTATGTTCGTGTGTTAAAGTGTGTATGTGTGTTTAAGTGTGTATGTGTGTTAAAGTGTGTGTGTATGTGTTAAAGTGTGTATGTGCGTGTGTTTGTTAAAGTGTGTGTGTTAAAGTGTGTATGTAAGTGAGTCTTAAAGTGTGTATTTGCATGTGTTAAAGTGTGTATGTGTGTTAAAGTGTGTGTGTATGTGTTAGTGTGTATGTGCGTGTGTGTGTTAATGTGTGTGTGTATGTGTTAAAGTGTGTATGTGCGTGTGTTAAAGTGTGTATGTGTGTTTAAGTGTGTATGTGTGTTAAAGTGTGTGTGTATGTGTTAAAGTGTGTATGTGCGTGTGTGTTAAAGTGTGTGTGTGTGCGTGTGTTAAAGTGTGTATGTGTGTTTAAGTGTGTATGTGTGTTTAAGTGTGTATGTGTGTTAAAGTGTGTGTGTATGTGTTAAAGTGTGTATGTGCGTGTGTTTGTTAAAGTGTGTGTGTTAAAGTGTGTATGTAAGTGAGTCTTAAAGTGTGTATTTGCATGTGTTAAAGTGTGTATGTGTGTTAAAGTGTGTGTGTATGTGTTAGTGTGTATGTGCGTGTGTGTGTTAATGTGTGTGTGTATGTGTTAAAGTGTGTATGTGCGTGTGTTAAAGTGTGTATGTGTGTTTAAGTGTGTATGTGTGTTAAAGTGTGTGTGTATGTGTTAAAGTGTGTATGTGCGTGTGTGTTAAAGTGTGTGTGTGTGCGTGTGTTAAAGTGTGTATGTGTGTTTAAGTGTGTATGTGTGTTAAATTGTGTGTGTGTATGTGTTAAAGTGTGTATGTGCGTGTGTTAAAGTGTGTATGTGTGTGTGTTTGCATGTGTGTTAAAGTGTGTATGTGCGTGTGTCTTACGGGGTATATGTGCGTGCGTGTTAAAGTGTGTATGTGTTAAAGTGTGTATGTGTCAAGTTGTTATCAGACATTATACACGAGAGGGCGCCATCTAGAGGATTCTGAGTAATGCGTTTTGGTTCTTGACTCTTAACTCAAACTGCTTTCAAACCATAATATGTCCAAACGTCAGCTTTCAAAGCTGCTGGACTCACTGTATCCTCTCGTCCTCAGTCAGTCATGGTGCTGATGCTAGCGGTTAGCATGAAGCTAACACCCGGTGACAACCTTCTTGCTGGAATGTTGGAAACTCGGACGTGTGTTTAAAGTAAACAAATTCAACACAAATAGTTTTTAAACACTGATAAGAAAAAGTAGACAAAAGTTCCTGTGTCGTCGCCATGGCAACAGGAAGCGCTCGTCACTGAGCAGCATAAATACTGAAGATGAGCTGATATGAAGCTCTTATCTCTGACAGATTTAAAACCACCTGCTGGGATCAGAGTTGCGGGTTATAAACCTGGCAGCCAGGAGTCTGAGGAAGCGTGACGGGATCTTGGTGATCCTCGGCAGCAGCAGGAACACCAACCTTCTCCAGGAGCTGCCGCAGCTGTCGGCCCTTGGCGTCCCTGGAGCACAGGTTCTGCTCGGGGGCCACGACGGTGCAGACGCAGCGTCCGTCCGCGTCCTGAGCCGAGCTGTAGACCTGCCAGCCTTCCTTCGGCCGCACCGTCTGCACAACACACAAGCTGTGGTCACATGATCTGACGATACGTGTCACGATACAGGGTCAACGATACTGTAGTAACAAGTATACATGTGTAGTATTGTCGAGTACTTGACTCTGGTGTTGGAGTATTTACAGACCACATGACTCTTGGCGAAGTCGTAACTGATTTAATTTGTTTTCAAACCAAAATATGTCCAAACATCAGCTTTAGAAGCTGCTGAAGTCACTGTATCCTCTCGTCCTCAGTCGTAACTGCTTTCATTTGTTTTCAAACCAAAATATGTCCAAACATCAGCTTTAAAAGCTGCTGGAGTCACTGTATCCTCTCGTCCTCAGTCGTAACTGCTTTCATTTGTTTTCAAACCAAAATATGTCCAAACATCAGCTTTAAAAGCTGCTGGAGTCACTGTATCCTCTCGTCCTCAGTCGTAACTGCTTTCATTTGTTTTCAAACCAAAATATGTCCAAACATCAGCTTTAAAAGCGGCTGGAGTCACTGTATCCTCTCGTCCTCAGTCATCATCAGGATCTCACATGACACGCTGCCATCTAGTGGGAGATAGTTTAATTGCAACACAAAAGTATAAAAAAAACGAAGTCGTAACTACTTTAATTTGTTTTCAAACCAAAATATGTCCAAACATCAGCTTTAAAAGCTGCTGCAGTCACTGTATCCTCTCGTCCTCAGACGATGACTGATTATATTGATTCCTTTAACTGCGGAGGACGTGATGACTGCTGCCATATGGAGGCTGAGTATAATTATAAATAGAAAATTAAATGTACACACAATTTCTTGAAATATAACCAGTAAAAGAACTATGATAAAAAAGGATTGAACGATTAAATAACATTTATAAATACAATATTTTGAAAGAAACACAGTAATTTTGTGTCTGTGTGATGTATCTGTTTTTTTTTGTTGTTTTTTTTACACCTAATTGAAACACAGAACACAACTTTAACTCACTTCACAAGGTAAGTGTTAGTCATGCGAACAAATGAAGAAGAAGTTTTCTTTTTTTTTTCAAAGATAATAGATGGTCCAAGGTTTGACCCCTGAGGTGTCCCATCTTCATAAAGTCTGTTTTCCAAAATGTTATGGATAGATAGAAAAATAAGTTGTCTTAGAAATGACAAGGTATTCTTCTTTTTTATTGAAACATATATTCAACTTTCAAGTATTTAAAAACAAAAAACACTTTCTTATCGTTTAATACAAAAATAAATTAAAAAAAAAAAGATAAACAAAGTCCTAAAACCCTAAAACATTAACATTCTTACATAGTTATATATGTTGAGCTCTGCAAATTAAAAATTAATTAATTAACTAATTTAAAAAAAACACTAATACATGAGGAAAGAATGTGGGAAATTATAAAATAAAAAAAATGACAGTAATAAAAAAACACGTTACTGTTGAAAGTAAAGTAAAACAAAAAGGCTAAAAAAAATCAAACATTTAGAATAAAAGGAGGCAACTACATGTACATCAAAGCCTCACTAGGTGGCGCTCTCTCCATTTGCGAATTCCATATTTTTTAACTTATAAAAATGCTCAAAGCAAAAATAATAGAACAGCAAGCGCCATCTAGAGGATGCTAAAAACAAGTTCATAAAAATGAAAGACGTGTCTTTTGGCAAATATTTCATCACAACGTCCTTTTAGAAGGTAATTAATATTTGTTTCAGTTCATCAGCGTCAGGTTTGGATTCCTCTCTCCAGTGAAGCAATATTAAAACATACATGATGATGTTCACGTCTCCAGACTTCCCTCCTGGACCATAACCTGCTGATGGACGACCAGAGAGCTTCACGGAGACGCTCCTGCTGGGAGTCGCAGATAAACCTGATTTGTGGAGGTTTTATTGCGTGTGATCCGGACAAATAAAGTTATGGTTCATGAGCCGCGGCTTCAATCTTCCGTCCGTCAGGAGAATAAAACTCTGTTTGTTCCAAGTATTGATCCGAGTGTCACGGAGAAGATGTCGTGCAGAGCAACCAGCGACAGCAGAGGTTGTTGGAACCAGAGAGGTGTTTCAAAAGCTAGCAGTGAACGCTAGCAGTCCTTAGCTTCTGTAAACTATCGCGAGCTATGTTAGCTATGTTATCTTTTGTTAGTTATGTTAGCTTTTGATAGCTATGTTAGCTATGTAAGTTGTCGTTGTCAGGCGTTGCCGTCTGTTTTAGCTACTGTAAGCTATGATAGCGTTTGTTAGTTATGTTAGCATTTGTTCATTCTTTTAGCTTTCATTAGTTATGTTAGCAGATGTAAGCATTTGTTAGCTCTGTTAGTTGCTGTTAGCTGTTTTAGCTATTGTTAGCTATGATGGCATTTGTTTAGTTATGTTAGCTTTTGTTAGTTATGTTAGCTCTTGTTTGCTATGTTAGCTGATGTTAGCTCTGTTTGTTGATGTAAGTTGCCGTTAGCTTTTGTTAGCTGTTTTAGATATTGTTAGTTGTTGTTACCTATGTCAGCTGTTGTTAGCGGATGTAAGTTGTTGTTAGCTTTTGTAAGTTGTTAGCCGTTGTAACTACTACCATTAGCTGTTGTAAGCTTATGTTAGTTGACGTTAGCTGTTGTTTGCTATGTTAGCCAATCTTGGCTGTTTTTAGCTGATGTTACCTACTGTACGCTATTATTGGCTGCTGTTAGCTGACCCTAGTTTTCGTTAGCTGTTGTTAGCTGTTTTAGCTATTGTTAACTGTTGTTAGCTATGTTAGTTGTCGTTAGCCATTGTTAGCTATGTTAGCTGTTGTTAGCTAATATTAGGTGTTGTTAGCTTTTTTAGCTGTTGTTATTTGTCGTTAGCTGTTGTAAGCTTTTGTTAGATATGTTAGCTATAGTTAGATGTTGTTAGCTTTTGTTAGATGTTGTTAGATACGTTAGCTGTAGTTAGATGTTGTTAGCTATTGTAATTTGTACTTAGCTGTCATTTTTTTTTTTCTGTCCTTAGCTAATGTTGCTAATGATGCTAGCTGTTGTAAGCTACCAGAATGAGGCAACTTTATTTAAAAAAAAATAGCAGTTAATGCTAACTGCTATTAGCTTTTATTATCAGTGTTGACACTTTGTCCTGTAATGCGACGATGCTAGAAAACTAAAGAAGATGATTGAAGTTCGTATGAGTGAAAGTTAATGTTCCTGGAGTTTAATTCAGAATTGAGTTTATTTGTGTAGCTGGTGATTACTTTTAAAAATGAGTTTAGCTCGTCGCTAACACTGATTAGCTTTCAAGTCATGAAACGCGTCCAGGTGAATCTAATAAAAGACGGTCTTACCTGAGATGTTCAGGTGGATCTGGACGACGACTTGTTACCGCGAGCATCTGCTGGTTCGATTCTAAAGTCGTACGACTGTCGTTATCACCTGTCGGTGTATTTGTCAACACGACACCTGAGGTTTTTGAGTCGTGTCGCAGATTGATGTCTCGCTCTCGCTCATCCTCGTCCGTCGGCCTTGAAGGATGCGAGACCAGACGAGGACGCCGCTGTCGTGGGCGAAGAGAAACTTTGACTCATCGCTCTCGCCGGCCGACGGGTCGAAGCTCCGCGACGTCAACACATTCGTCTGGAGGTTTAAACTGTTTATCTTCTCCAGCGGCCATTTTGACATCTTCATCAAAGGAGGAGAGAATATTGAATGTTTGACTTTCAATTTTTAAACGTTTTTTTTTAATGGAAGTGTTGTTTTTTAAAGTATCAGAACGTTTTTACACATAAATAAATAAAAATACTTGTAATAAAAAGTAGATTCCAAAATAATATTAAAAAAAATTCTTAGCCTTTTAAATTCAATATAAAAATGTGGCAAAAATTTAGTGGTCTATGTTTAAATCAAAACTTGAGTCTTGGTCTGGTCCTTGAATGTCTCACACAGATTAGCTATATGTAGTGATGTGTTGGTGAAGCTTCATGAAGCAGTGTCATGTTGTTCAGAGGTCAGTAGGTGGCGCCATCAGTTTAAAAATGATGTTTCATTAGAACAGTTGTTCAAAACAAATCAAAATAGTGCAGTGACGCCATCTATTGGACTCTGAAGATAATGACACTGTTTCATGAAGCTTCCTCAACACATCACTACCATCTAGTGGACTCTGAGGATAATGACACTGTTTCATGAAGCTTCATCGACACATCACTACCATCTAGTGGACTCTGAAGATAATGACACTGTTTAATGAAGCTTCATCGACACATCACTACCATCTAGTGGACTCTGAAGATAATGACACTGTTTCATGAAGCTTCATCAATACATCACTACCATCTAGTGGACTCTGAGGATAATGACACTGTTTCATGAAGCTTCATCCACACATCACTACCATCTAGTGGACTCTGAAGATAATGACACTGTTTTATGAAGCTTCATCAACACATCACTACCATCTAGTGGACTCTGAAGGTAATCACTCTGTTTCATGAAGCTTCATCAACACATCACTACCATCTAGTGGACTCTGAAGATAATGACACTGTTTCATGAAGCTTCATCAACACATCACTACCATCTAGTGGACTCTGAAGATAATGACACTGTTTCATGAAGCTTCATCAACACATCACTACCATCTAGTGGACTCTGAACATAATGACACTGTTCCATGAAGCTTCATCAACACATCACTACCATCTAGTGGACTCTGAAGATAATGACACTGTTTCATGAAGCTTCATCAACACATCACTACCATCTAGTGGACTGTGAAGATAATGACACTGTTTCATGAAGCTTCATCAACACATCACTACCATCTAGTGGACTGTGAAGATAATGACACTGTTTTATGAAGCTTCATCAACACATCACTACCATGTAGCGGACATACGTTTACGATACTGTATCGATTTTCAAAATGTTTTATTATAATTATTATACATCTTTGGCTATTGAATTATTTCTCATTTTTTATTATAGTTCCTTAATTCTTTATAGTTCAATAACATGTGTAAAAATAAAGCAATTCAAATTTTCTTAATTGACAATTAACATTTAGTCTGCGAGATCACGATGATGACTGAGGACGAGAGGATACAGTGACTCCAGCAGCTTTTAAAGCTGATGTTTGGACATATTTTGCTTTTAAAACAAATGAAAGCAGTTACAACTGAGGACGAGAGGATACAGTGACTCCTTTTAAATGTGATGTTTGGACATATTTTGGTTTGAAAACAAATAAAATCAGTTACGACTTCGTCAAGAGTCATGTGGTCTGTACATTCTTCAACACAAGAGTCAAGTACTCGACAATACTACACATATATACTTGTTTCTACAGTATCACTTTATATCCTATCGTTGACCCTGTATTGTGATATGTATTGTGATACAAATTCTTTACAATGTCTAATTCAAATGGTAAAATCTATTTCTCAAGATTGATTGGGTCCTAGTCGACCACTGTCCACTGCCAATACCGCCAACTAAACCCTGGACTCACTTAAACCTGATGATGTCATTGAGTCATTCTTTAAAAAGCCAAACATGAAGCTGGATCATCATCTCCATCCTTTCATTCGAACATTTCCGCCCGTAATAAGCGAGCGTGGCGGCCAGGACCAGATGCAGCCCCGAAATAAAAAGTCCGGTTTGGGTCTTTGAAAGGGCCACACAAAGGGATAATTCCGACAGCTGGGTCCTCATCTCTTCCCGGCCACTTCTTTTACGACCGCGCCGGAAGCCCTTGAGCCGCAAACATTTCCTGCTTTATGAACAAACACTTCCACATGGCGGCGGGATGATTGGAGAGCAGAGACGAGGACGCAATCAAGATTCTGGCATCGTGTGGGAAACTAAAAAACCTGCGCTTGTTTTCGGTCTTTTTTCTCCTTCTTTTGATGCGACCCTGCTGTTAAAAGGAATTGAAATGCAGGATTATACTTGCTCTGAGTTACAGTCGGGAGACGGTCCAGGATCAATACGAGTCTTTGAGGTGGATGTAAGCAATAAACATGAGTGCAGCGGAGACTCTCTTTTCCCTCCGCACGCTCTTTAAATGTACAATTAATTAACTAATTTACTTCTTAAAAAACACGAGCGGGGTCATTTTGTGTGACGGTCAATGTCATGAACCCAAATTCATCAAAATAGATTTTAAAAGGATCAAAAAAGTAGATATACATGTTAAAATCAACACAATCTAACCATGAAATTCGAATTTTTAAACCAAATTATACATTCTTTTGGCTAATTTGGCTATTTAACTATTTAATTTATAGTTTAATTCTACATATATAGTAACTTGTTAATTTCTTTTTAAATTTACTGTTGTTCTTTTTAGAAAAAAATCTTTTATATCACGTTTCAATTAAATTAAATATATTTTTTTGGCATAATGACACTTTTTTTGCGCTTTATGTATTTTATTTTGAAATTTAAAAAAAGATGAAGAAATGTTTTCTCTTTAGATTTTTTTACATTAAATAAATTAAAAATATATATATAATAAATATAAGAAATATTGTCCATTTAGATCAAGAGTAATTCTTATTTAAGATTTATTAATGTTATTTATTAATTTATCTTGATGGTCCCAGTATTGAATGTGGCCCCTGAGGAAATTGAACTGCCAACTCTTTTATCTTAATATTAATACACATGTTTATCCAAATAAAATGTTTTTTTGTTTTTTTTTAGCATTTATGCCTTATTTATGGCTCTTACGAAGACGCTGTTTCTTTAAACAACGTCACAAATGGCGGATTATTTGACTCAAACCCCTGCCGGAGACAAGGTCTCAAACAGGGTCTGTGTTGTTCTCAGTATTATCTTGACTTTTAAAGTATATATTTTATTGAGTATTGTTTTGATTGTTTAAGCGCTTTGTGGCCCTGGTCTAAATACAAATGACTTACTTACTTACTTACTTACAATTTAATATGATTTATTTGCTTTTTTTGCTAGTTTGAGAGACTGTTTAGCTGAACACAAGTAGCACAGAAATGGAAAAAAAACAACTAAAACTGTTATATATTTATATATATAATAACAAGCTAGATTCATTATGCTAATGCTAACATTCAACTGGTGTGTTTGCTAGCTTAGCGAGTGGCTAACATTCTAGCTTACATTCACCTGCTTCGTAACACTTTTGTTTCTTTATATATTGTGATGATTAAAATGTTAATTTTCAGTTAAATACACAAATAAATATAATATCAAGTTTAGGGCAATTTACGACACGGAAACGTTAATTTTTTGGAGGGATCTCGGTACAAAAAAAACGAGGTAAAATATGTTTTCTGGTCACATAACGTGAATATTTAATTTTTTTTTGTCATAAATGATGAAATAAAAATGTCGACCCAGAAACCATGGAAGTTGCGGCGGTCAGTGAACTCACCACGGAGGGACAGTATCCGAACACGAGCAGGAAGGCGAGCGGCTTCAGCACCGCGGACAGCGAACGCATCTTCATCCCTTCGGTCCGCAGAGAAAGAGGAAGAGAAAAAGAGGAATAAAAAAAAAAGGAAGGATGGCGAGGAAGTTAAACCTCCAGAGGGCGCGTCCGTCCGCTCGTCGTGCCCGCTGTGCCCCTCATGAGAGCCGGCTGTGATGAACCTCCTGCTCGCTGCTCTGGAGGGAAAAGTTTGGAGTCCGTGGAACCTTCTTCAGCTCATGACGTCATCGCGAACGAGTGTGTGTGTAGGTGTGTGTGTGTGTGTGCGCGTGTGCGTGTGACGAGGCGGCAGCTGCGCGGAGACAAAAGTTACAGATGTCAGTAAAGGAGACACAGCGTGACGTCACTAATGCTGGAACAAAATGAAATGAAAAATTAATTAAAAGCGTTTCTGGTAAAAAAAAATGTAAATATGTTTGTACTAATAAACAAGTCGTGTGAGGTTTTCGTATTTTTGTGTTGGATTTACTATGAAATGTGTTGTTTTTTTTCGTTTTCTATCGTAAAAAATTGCTTCAAATAATGAACGAGTAAATACCCTTATAAAATACAAACACTTTTATACGGGTTTGTTATTCAATAAGACGAATAAAATCAATATTTAATTTACTATGAATAAAACATAATTTAAAGCTCATTTTAAAATAAAATAAAATAACGTATTTAATTGATTTACCTTCCTGAGTTGATTTATATCTTTAATTCCAAAACGAAAGCAGTTTATTCTACGTTTTGTGTCCATTTTAATTCATAAACCTCTTAAAAGTAAACATAAAAATCACTACTTTATTTTATATATATACATAAAACAAAAATATATATTTTTATTAGATTTTTAAATTAAAACATTTTTCAATGTGCTTTTTTCCTAATAAATAAAAGAAAATTCGATTTCTTCATTAAAATATATCATTTTATTGCATTTTTCTTACTTCCTCAGTCGATTTCAATCCCTAAATATTTTTCCACCATTTGTTTTTCTTCTTTTTTTTAATCTAAAAAAGTCCGATTATTTGTGAAAATAAAATAAAAAATAAGTCGATTGTACGTAAAATGTGTTAATTTTGATTTCCTACCTTTTCTCAGTTGATTTAAATCTCGAATTTTTCTTTTTTTTCCGTTTGTTATTACCTCAAAAAAAAAACCAAATCAGATCAACAGTAATAAGAAAAAAATGAAAAATAATTGATTTAATATATGTAACATAACTGGATTTACTATATCTACATAAAACACATGAATTAAGTGTAAAATTCCATCAGTACAAGCTAGATTTATGATGCTAATGCTAACAGCTAATTAGATAATAAGATCCAGTCGCGGCAGGAAGTCGTCCTGAGCTGCAGGAAGAATCTCTGGCGACAAATCTTCATCCGTCACTAACTTTAAAACAACATTTTGTTACAAATAAAGGTGTAAAAATTGTAGCGGTAAAGCGTCCAGTGCTAGCTAAGCTAACAGAACTTTAGCGGCGTCTCTTGAGGGTCTTTCCCAGGAAATCCTTCTCAACTGGGAACTCTTAGGAGGGAAACGTTTAGTTTCAGAGGAAAAAAAAGAAGGAGATAAGGCGAGATAATTGGTTCACGACGTCTTCCTTCAGAACCAGGTGGTCATAATCTTCTAACGAAAGAGTTCACGTCACGGACCAGAACATCTTCCAGAAGCTGCTGCCGAACCACAGAGCTGCACGTCTGCGGCGCTAACGTGGATAAATGAGTTTTAATGGAGCAGATAAATCACGGCGAAGCCAACATGGAGGCGAAGGAAACAAAAAGAACCGAAGTTTAATGACATGAAGAGAAGAATCCAAACAAAAAGTGATTATCGGCTCGACGGCGCCAACGATCATCGGACGCCGTGAATCAGCGGCTGATTGGATTTAATCTCCACGTGTTACCGACTTCTGGAGGGGTTTTCTTCCCAGGTGCTATCCCAGCTAGCTAGGGTAAGAGGTAGAGGTGGCAAGAATCAGACGATACGATACAAGGTAAACTATATGATGTATAGTGATACTGTAGTAACAAGTATATATTTGTAGTATTGTCGAGTACTTGACTCTGGTGTTGCAGTATTTACAGACCACATGACTCTTGATGAAGTCGTAACTGCTTTCATTTGTTTTCAAACTAAAATATGTACAAACATCAGCTTTAAAAGCTGCTGGAGTCACTGTATCCTCTCGTCCTCAGTCGTAACTGCTTTAATTTGTTTTCAAACTAAAATATGTACAAACATCAGCTTTAAAAGCTGCTGGAGTCACTGTATCCTCTCGTCCTCAGTCGTAACTGCTTTCATTTGTTTTCAAACTAAAATATGTACAAACATCAGCTTTAAAAGCTGCTGGAGTCACTGTATCCTCTCGTCCTCAGTCGTAACTGCTTTAATTTGTTTTCAAACTAAAATATGTACAAACATCAGCTTTAAAAGCTGCTGGAGTCACTGTATCCTCTCGTCCTCAGTCGTAACTGCTTTCATTTGTTTTCAAACTAAAATATGTACAAACATCAGCTTTAAAAGCTGCTGGAGTCACTGTATCCTCTCGTCCTCAGTCGTAACTGCTTTAATTTGTTTTCAAACTAAAATATGTACAAACATCAGCTTTAAAAGCTGCTGGAGTCACTGTATCCTCTCGTCCTCAGTCGTAACTGCTTTAATTTGTTTTCAAACTAAAATATGTACAAACATCAGCTTTAAAAGCTGCTGGAGTCACTGTATCCTCTCGTCCTCAGTCGTAACTGCTTTCATTTGTTTTCAAACTAAAATATGTACAAACATCAGCTTTAAAAGCTGCTGGAGTCACTGTATCCTCTCGTCCTCAGTCGTAACTGCTTTAATTTGTTTTCAAACTAAAATATGTACAAACATCAGCTTTAAAAGCTGCTGGAGTCACTGTATCCTCTCGTCCTCAGTCGTAACTGCTTTCATTTGTTTTCAAACTAAAATATGTACAAACATCAGCTTTAAAAGCTGCTGGAGTCACTGTATCCTCTGGTCCTCAGTCATAACTACTTTCATTTGTTTTCAAACTAAAATATGTACAAACATCAGCTTTAAAAGCTGCTGGAGTCACTGTATCCTCTCGTCCTCAGTTGGAACTAGTTTGATTTGTTTTCAAACAAAAATATGTCCAAACATCAGCTTTACAAGCTGCTGGAGTCACTGTATCCTCTCGCCCTCAGTCGTAACTGCTTTCATTTGTTGAAAATCAAAATATGTCCAAAGATCAGCTTTAAAAAGCTCCTGGAGTCACTGTATCCTCTCGTCCTCAGTCATCAACAGGATCCTTACGGAATTTAAATGTACATTTAGCTCGGAAGACGCATTAGCGACGCAAAAAATCTTGACGTGTTAATTGTCAATTTAAAAAAATCAAAAAAGCTGCTGGAGTCATTGTATCCTCTCGTCCTCAGTCATCACCAGGATTTAACATGACTTCTGCCATCTGGTGGGAGAAAGTATAATTTGCAACTCAAAAATATTAAAAAATTGAGTGTATATTTGGATGTTAATCGCACATTTAAAAGAAATACTATTTTACTTTGAACATATTCTTTTGTAATCAAAACTATAAAAGAACTTTAATAAAATAATTTATGATTAAAGTATCACGAAAAATACCCCAATATTTTCCTTTGTAACACAATTTTTTTTTTTTTTAAATGAAGGAATAGTTTTAGTGGTATATTTGCTAGCTAAGCTAGGGGCTAACAGTAAACTCCCATTTTACTTTTACATTTTTTGAAGATTATAAAGTACATTTCTGCCTCTCTAATCCACCATTTTGACATTCCAGTTCCCTTAGACCCCCGGCAAGACGACCTCCTTTTTTTTTTTTAGATGTGACTAAGAGTTTTATTTTCCTGGCTTCTCTTAAAAACTCTTTCTCAGGACGTTTCCGGAAAGAGATAATTCCGCCGTCTTTGCTCCGACTGCTGCCCCCGCGACCTTTACATTCTACTAGCATTTAGCACGATTAGCTCAAAAGACAAGATTAATAAAGAAAAAGATTCTTCAGCCCAAAATGAGATGAAACCACGTTCAGAATCCAGTTTTAATATCTTAAAATCAACAATTTTAAGGCACACGAAAACAGTTTCTGGAAGATTCATGTAGAACAACGTGAAGAACCGACAAAACAAAAAAAAAAATCTATTTAAAATAAAAAACAAGAGAGTAAATTGAGTCTAAGATTTAGATTAAGTTAATATTTCATGGCTTTTATTTCCCTTCTGGTGACGAGACAGTGTCATAAAACATCGGAATGTTCCAGTTCTGTTATTTACATGTCGACTGATTATTCTTTATTCGCTCACAATTCTTGACAACCAAAGAAAAAACAAAAAAAGATAAAAATTCAAATATATATATTAAAAGCTGGGACACATGCAAGTTTATTTTAAAGTGGATTCGAAAGGAACAATATTGTACAAAATAATAATATTAATTACATTTTTTTTATCAATAAAAAAAGCACTTTTTTTTAGCACCTGCGTCTTGTGGTTCTGCACAAAACTTCTGTGGTTTTATCAGCACCCGGGGGGTCAGGGGGGGGGAGGGAAGGGGGCGAGGAAGGGGGTCATGGGGGGCGAGGAAGGGGGGGTACTCTGTCGCTGAAGGTCCGGCATCAGATGTCCTTTTACCCGACGTCACTCCCGTCTCTGAGATAAAGTCACATGATCGTGGCGCCACAAGGGCGAGGAAGGGAAGGGGGGGCGCTTCGTGACAGGGCAAGGGGGCGCTCTTCTGCTTCCAGAGGGAAGGGGGGGGGCGGGGC
Organism: Callionymus lyra; assembly: GCF_982586985.1. Lineage (NCBI taxonomy): Eukaryota > Metazoa > Chordata > Actinopteri > Syngnathiformes > Callionymidae > Callionymus > Callionymus lyra. The sequence goes on from NC_141833.1 coordinate 19,599,624, forward strand.
TTTAGTGGATCTTTGGCAACACAGGGAGTCGAGAATCGAAAACCTCCGACCCGGCGGGCGGGGGAGGGGGGCAGAGGAGGGCAGGGGGGCGAGTCTAGCCGAGGAAGCAGACGGGGCCGACCTCGAAGCCGAACCTCTGCTGCGAGTCTCCAAAGTCGTTCAGCATGACGTCGATGATTGGCAGCTGGTCGATGCGAGGCGTGTCGATCTGCAGCACCGTCTTGGAGTAACCCTGCTTCACCTGCGGAGCGACAGCGGTTACATACGTGTGGAGACGCGTGTCGCTGACGTCACGCTATTCAAGGTTTATAGTTTGACCTTTTTCTATTCTAAGGATGTTTTTCTGGCATTGGATTTTTCTTCAAATAATTGAATTTTTGTTTTAATCATTTAAAAAAAAAAAAAAAATCCTTTTAATAACTGCATTTTTTAAAATAATTTAACATTTTTTTTTTGAATTGTTTTTTGAATAATTGATTCAAAAACAATAATAATAATTATCTTTTTAATAATAGTATTTATTTTAAAGATGGGAATTTTCTTGAAAGAATTGTTTTTATTTTTGAATTATTTTATTTTATTTTGAATAATTAAACAGTTTTTTTGATAATTCTTTTTTTTGAATAATTTAATTTCTTTTTTTTTAATAATTGAAAGGTTTTTAGAATAATTGAATTGTTATTTTAAAAATATATGCATTTATTTGAATAATTGAATTGTTATTTAAAAATATATGTATTTATTTGAATAATTCAATTGTTATTTCAAAATATATATATTTATTTGAATAATTGAATTGTTATTTAAAAATATATGTATTTATTTGAATAATTGAATTGTTATTTAAAAATATATGTATTCATTTGAATAATTGAATTGTTATTTAAAAATATATATATTTATTTGAATAATTGAATTGTTATTTAAAAATATATATATTTATTTGAATAATTGAATTGTTATTTAAAAATAGATGTATTTATTTGAATAATTGAATTGTTATTTAAAAATATATATATTTATTTGAATAATTGAATTGTTATTTAAAAATATATGTATTTATTTGAATAATTGAATTGTTATTTAAAAATATATGTATTTATTTGAATAATGTAATTGTTATTTAAAAATATATGTATTTATTTGAATAATTGAATTGTTATTTAAAAATATATGTATTTATTTGAATAATTTAATTGTTATTTAAAAATATATATATTTATTTGAATAATTTAATTGTTATTTAAAAATACATGTATTTATTTGAATAATTTAATTGTTATTTAAAAATATATATTTATTTGAATAATTTAATTGTTATTTAAAAATATATATATTTATTTGAATAATTGAATTGTTATTTAAAAATATATGTATTTATTTGAATAATTTAATAATTCATTCATTTAATTTCTTTAGTATTTAATTTTTTTTTTAATGATTCAATTGTTTTTTGGAGTAATTGAAATGTTTCTTTTTTAAATAATTGAATCCAATAATTCAATACTGAAAATTTTAAATAATAAAAACAACTAATTACTAAAAAACAAACAAATACAACATTATTAATATAGAAATGATTGAATTAAATGCTTAAAAAACAACAAGTGTTCAATATTCTGATTCACTTCCTTAATAAATGCTTAAAACTAAATCACATAAACTACAGGTTGACAAACTGTCACTACTTTAGTGATGAGTTCACTGAGAGGGAGTGAGACAAGTGTTAGAAAACAAAACATGTCAAAAGATGTCAGAAAGTGAGTCCAACAGTGATTTAATTGTCGTTTTAAGGCTAGTTTGATACAAATCTTTTAATTAAAAGTTATTTTTAAGTTGTTAAGGTTAAATATTCCAGTTTCACAAAAACTCTAGTGATGAAAAACAAGTTATTTAAGACGATACTTATCTCTAAAAAATAAAATAAATCACTCATGAAAACTTAAATAATATAAAGTGCATGGCGACTAACTTATTCAGGCATGAGTTCGCTGAGAGGGAGTGAGAGGAATGTCAGTCATGACGGGTTAGTTACCGAGCAGCCGTCGACCAGAGGCTTGATGAACTGGTTGTTGTCGTACGACATCTCCTCGTCGTTGGAGCCCAGGAAGCGAAGCCCCTTGTCGTAGCTGTCGGCCTTGGCGTCGTACCACCCCACCGACTGGTGGCAGGTGTAGGTGAAGTTCTGTCGCGCCGCCGAGCTCAGCAGCTTCAGGAACGTCATCTGCACCGGAGTGATGGAGTTCTCCGACACGTCCACGTAGTTGAGCTGCAGGAGCAGGAGGAGGAAGGCGATGATGTCACAGACAGGTGTTTCAGTAAAATAATAATGAAGGATTGAACATTTAAAAGGTTGAAACTTGATTTATTATGTTTTTTAAGCATTGATTTTTAAAAAATAATTAAATAAAATATGTTTTATATAAAAATGTTGATTTAAAAAGAGATTTATTTATTGTAATATTGGCTTTGTTTTTAAAAATACTTTTATTAAATTATTTATTTATTAGAAGGTAAATAAATATATATATTTTTAAATTTAAAATGTATTTATAAAAAGGTTAAATTTGTTTAAAAAAAAAATTCAATATATATATATTATATATATTATATACATATATATTTTATTATATATATATATATATATATATATTTTCCTTTTTAAATTTAGTTAAATTTATATATTTTTTTCAAATTTAAAACATTTTTATAAATAACATTTATTATATTTTAATTCCATAATTCATTTTTTTTAATTTTCTTTTTTTTTTAAACAACTGCTGGAAAATTTAAATTAAATTATACCAACATTTTTATATTGAATTTAAAAGAATGTGAATTTAAAATTATTGTAATTAAAATATCTAATCGTCTGTGTTAACAAATAAATAAAAAAGTTTGATAATATTCAAACGTAGATATTCAATCATCTAAAACAAATTATTTCATGAAATTATTAAACTCATTTTTTGCTTAAAAACAACATTTTTGATAAATTAATTCAAGGTTTTAACTAGTGATGGTCTGCGAGGCTTCATGAAACAGTGTCATGTTGTTCAGAGGTCAGTAGGTGGCGCCATCAGTTTAAAAATGATGTATCATTAGAACAGTTGTTCAAAACAAAGGTAAATAATGCAGAGACACCATCTAGTGGACTCTGAAGATAATTACACTGTTTCATGAAGCTTCATCAACACATCACTCCCATCTAGTGGACTCTGAAGATAATGACACTGTTTCATGAAGCTTCATCAACACATCACTACCATCTAGTGGACTCTGAAGATAATGACACTGTTTCATGAAGCTTCATCAACACATCACTACCATCTAGTGGACTCTGAAGATAAAGACACTGTTTCATGAAGCTTCATCAACACATCACTACCATCTAGTGGACTCTGAAGATAATGACACTGTTTCATGAAGCTTCATCAACACATCACTACCATCTAGTGGACTCTGATGATAATGACACGGTTTCATGAAGCTTCATCAACACATCACTACCATCTAGTGGACTCTGAAGATAAAGACACTGTTTCATGAAGCTTCATCAACACATCACTACCATCTAGTGGACTCTGAAGATAATGACACTGTTTCATGAAGCTTCATCAACACATCACTACCATCTAGTGGACTCTGAAGATAATGACACTGTTTCATGAAGCTTCATCAACACATCACTACCATCTAGTGGACTCTGAAGATAATGACACTGTTTCATGAAGCTTCATCAACACATCACTACCATCTAGTGGACTCTGAAGATAATGACACTGTTTCATGAAGCTTCATCAATAGTTTATAAGAATCAAATCCACTCACAATCTTTCCTCTCTTAAACTCGCTGAACCAGGATCCTGGAGACTCCTTGGGCCAGTTGGAGATCCTGACCTGTGAGATCACAGAGTTTGTTCCTCATTATCATCTTCTTCTCCATCATCACTCGCTCGTTACTCACTCCTGCAGATTTCTTATCTGGGAAGACGCAGGTTTCTCCGCCCGCCGTGAAGTTGCACAACACCTTGATGGAGTCTCCGATGCAGCCCTGGTTGGGATCGATCCAGTATTCACCTGGAGGACGGAGCGGAGTGAGGACGTGGCCCCCAAGACTCGGGGGACTTCTCTGATCCTACCGTCGGGGAAGTCCGGCTGGCTGAGGCGCAGGTCGTTGCAGGTCCGGGCCGGGTTGTCCTGCGTCCCCAGAGGGAACTTCATGCGCTCGATGTCCTGCTTGAGGTTGTTGAGGGACCCGAACACGTCCTCGATGCCCTCCTCCATCCCGTAGTCCATCAGCGACTCGTCGGCCTGGGCCTGACGCCGGGCCCTCTTGCCCGAGTGCTGGATGGGGAGCGGCTGGATGAAGTCTCCGGGCGGACCCTGGGGGACCAGAGAGTCAACTTCCTGTCTTGATGAGCTAAGAGAAGATAAAGAACCTACAGGTGGTCCAGGGGGTCCGATCAACCCTGTGTCTCCCTTCTGTCCAGATGATCCCTGAGGAACGAGATGAGATCTAAGTTTAGGACAAGACGCCGGAGAATCATCCGGAACCGGATCACGAGACTGAAACTTACGGAGGATCCTTTAGAACCTTTTTGTCCATGAGTTCCCTGAAGACACAGAGACCGTCAGCGACTGAAACAGTTTCATGAACATTAACAGGAAGATTCAGGACTCACAGGAATACCAGGAGGACCAGGAGGACCGAGCGGACCCGAGTTCCCACCAAGACCCTGAATCAAAAACAAGATGGAAAAACTGAGTGAGATATATTTGACATTGTTGTGCTTTAGTTCATCCATATTATAATTACCATCAATGTTTACTTGATGTTTCAATTAAAAAAAAAATTTATTTCATATTGTAGGCTCTTAATATATATGTCATATTTTTAACACTAGTTTAACAATACAATTAAATATGTATTTATACTGTATTATGTTAAACTATTGAACTATTCACCTCAAAACAACACAATTTAATTTATTTTAAAGCTCATTGTTCCTTTATTATTAAAAAGAAAAATTTAGATGCAAGTGTATTTCTTTAAAAATACATTTTTGTCTGTACCATTTTTTTGGAGTATTTTTTTTCATACTATAATCTTTTAGTACATATTTTTCTTTTTTAACCCCGTTTTTGCCCTTTAGAAAATACATCTTGTGTTGTGTTTTTTGTTTTTCTGAGTTATTCTATGTATTTATGTCTATTTCTTTTTTTGGGATGATTTTAAAATTATTTTTATTATTTTTTTTGTGTTTTTTTAATTTTATTTTGTTTTTTCCAGGGAATCTATTTCATGTTTTTATTTTCTTTCTAAGTAATGATGAAAAAGATCAGGTCGAAAAAAACGTACTTAAATTAATTACTCAGAAAAAACAGACCTACTACAAAAAAACAAACAAATAAAGAATAGTGAACAAAATACGCTTTTTAAAAATCCGATAATATATAATTTTTTTAAAAAATATTCTACGATAAACAGAAACAAATATTATTTCTCTGTCAATCAAATGACTTTTGAGTTTGATATAGAGATGAAGTTTGACTTGAAGCTGCACAAACAAAAACATCTTCAAAGACACGTCGTCTTGCAAATATAAACACAAGTAATATAATGTACGAAGAATCACTTACGGAATCACCCTTCCCTCCAGCCAGTCCCTGAGGTCCAGGAAGTCCTCTGTCTCCCTTCTCTCCGGACTCCCCAGGGGGCCCGATCAGACCGATGAGACCAGGATGACCCTGAACGGAGAAGATCACGGAACCGGAATTAAACCGATGTCTCGTTCATCACTTTGGATGCAGTTTTTATTGTGTGCGTTGAGCTGTAAAGTGTGTGTACATTAGCTACGTGATGAGTGTGTTGATGGCATCGAACCCATTATTATGATATCGTGGGGATTTAAACCGATTCATAAATCAACTCCCGGCGTCAGCAGATACCAGCAACACACACTGAAGCAATTTTGAGATAAGCATCGTAATAATCTCTTGCCTTCTCTCCTTTTCCTCCAGAGTCGCCTTTCATCCCGGGAAGTCCAGGGGGTCCCTGTGGGGGGAGAAGACTTTTTCAAACACTGAGACTCACATTATTCCAGTGTGTCGAGGACTATGACTTCGTCAAAACCCTCCCCTGGTCCTGACAGTTAATCCCGATAAAACGGTCCCGAGATTATTTTCTTTAAATGAACTAACGTGAGCAGCGTGAAGGTTATAATCCAGATTTTAATCTCCTCTCTTTAAATGTGTATTTTTTTAGTGATGATGTGTTTATGAACCAGTGTCATGTTGTTCAGAGGTCAGTAGGTGGCGCCATCAGTTGTTGATGAAACAGTAATGACACTGTTTCATGAAGCTTCATCAACACATCACTAGTATTTTTTATAGTAAATCACTTAAATAAATGAAGATTTGGACTAAGAATCTGAGGATGAGATTATATAAAGCGTCATAAGCGTCATTAGAAAAAGTGATTTACCTTTTGAAGATCAGTAATCCAGAAGTATTTTAGATTGCGATGTAAAAATCCTAAATGTGCTCAATCTAACTGCGTTTGAAGTTTCTAATCCCCGATCAATAATTCCGTGGTGTTGTTCGTTAATAAACAATCACATAAAGTGTCTAATCCCGAACACTTCATCCAAATAAATTGTATTTAACGGTGTTAGAGAATATTGATATGTGCGATACATCGCGATATTCTTTAACATGACACCGTATCGATACTCGACGGCACTGTATCGATTTAGTTCTTTCACGGTTTATATTTAAATAAAGTGTGTTAAACTTATGGCAGCAGTCATCATGTCCTCTTATGGTAAACCAACAATGAGATCCCAGGGATGACTGAGGACAAGAGGATACAGCTAAGATCACATTTGGACATATTTTGGTTTGAAAACAAATGAAAGCATTTACAACTGAGGACGAGAGGATACAGTGAGTCCAGCAGCTTTTAAAGCTGAAGTTTGGACATATTTTGGTTTGAAAACAAATGAAAGCAGTTACGACTGAGGACGAGAGGATACAGTGACTCCAGCAGTTTTTAAAGCTGAAGTTTGCACATACTTTGGATTGAAAACAAATGAAAGCAGTTACGACTGAGGACGAGAGGATACAGTGACTCCAGCAGTTTTTAAAGCTGAAGTTTGCACATACTTTGGTTTGAAAACAAATGAAAGCAGTTACGACTGAGGACGAGAGGATACAGTGACTCCAGCAGCTTTTAAAGCTGAAGTTTGGACATATTTTGGTTTGAAAACAAATGTAAGCAGTTACGACTGAGGACGAGAGGATACAGTGACTCCAGCAGCTTTTAAAGTTGATGTTTGGACATATTTTGGTTTTAAAACAAATGAAAGCAGTTACGACTGAGGACGAGAGGATACAGTGAGTCCAGCAGCTTTTAAAGCTAATGTTTGGACATATTTTGGTTTTAAAACAAATGAAAGCAGTTACAACTGAGGACAAGGGTCATGTGGTTTGTAAATTCTGCTAAACCAGAGTCAAGTACTGGACAATACTACACATACTGTATGTATATACTTGTTACTACAGTATAACAATATATGGTATAGTTTATCCTGTATCGCGATAAGTATCATATCATCAGAATAAATGTAATTTTATTACTAATATAATCCACAAAAAACCCTATAAAATCCTCAAAGTTGTTTGATGATGTTAGCCATCAATTAATCTTAAAAATAAAGTTAAAATCCCATTAATTTAATCCTAAAATGTTGTCAATCGGTGTCTTACGATTGGTCCTGGAAGTCCGTCTTGTCCAGAAGCGCCAGGAAGTCCTTGCTCGCCCTGAAATCAAACGTATATTAAAATAATCAAAGTACGTTTCTGCTCGACGTGCATCAGCATAGATGTTATCATTCAAAGATGTGAAGTTTCTTCACATTCATTATCAATTAGATATGATGCAAATACACGACATTTAGAAAATTAAAGGAGTTAAAAGCAATTTAAAATAGAAGTTACTTCGATTTCAAATGGATGTTTCACCAAAATGTAGAGTCATTCAGATTCTACCACATCATTAACTCACCACAGGTCCGGGGATTCCACGTAGACCCTCAGGACCGGCCTTGCCATTGGGCCCCTGGGGTCCCACCGGGCCGGTCTTTCCAACGGCTCCCTCGGCTCCGGCTTCTCCCTGTAGAATTAAAAAATAAACAGAATAAACTCTTGTTGTCGCTCCACACGACTCAGGGAAACATCTCCGGCGCATTTTTCTTTATTAAAAAAATACATCTGCTCGTCTCTCAGGAGAGAGTCTGCGGAGCAGAAATGTCACGACGACGACGACGAGAGATTAAATTGTTCCGACAACTAATTAGCGTTTTATCGAACCCTGGTGAAGCTCCGTCGTGTTCCGATCAATCTGTTACCTTCGCTGCTCTTTGTGCGACGATCAAAGATAGACGTCGAGCGTCTTAATGTACGATGGTGGGAAGAGAAGATAATAGTATTCATCGCAATATTACTAACAATATTACTAACAATGTTACTAACAATGTTACTAACAATGTTACTAACAATATAAATAACAATATTACTAACAATATTACTAACAATGTTACTAACAATGTTACTAACAATGTTACTAACAATATAAATAACAATATTACCAGCAATATTACTAACAATGTTACCAACAATGTTAATAACAATGTTACTAACAATATAAATGACAATATTACTAACAATATTACTAACAATATTACTAACAATGTTACTAACAATGTTACTAACAATGTTACTAACAATATAAATAACAATATTACTAACAATATTACTAACAATGTTACTAACAATGTTACTAACAATGTTACTAACAATGTAAATAACAATATTGCTAACAATATTACTAACAATGTTACTAACAATGTTACTAACAATATAACTAACAATATTACTAACAATATTACTAACAATGTTACTAACAATGTTACTAACAATATAACTAACAATATTACTAACAATATTACTAACAATATTACTAACAATGTTACTAACAATGTTACTAACAATGTTACTAACAATATAAATAACAATATTACCAGCAATATTACTAACAATGTTACCAACAATGTTAATAACAATGTTACTAACAATATAAATAACAATATTACTAACAATATTACTAACAATATTACTAACAATGTTACTAACAATGTTACTAACAATGTTACTAACAATGTTACTAACAATATAAATAACAATATTACTAACAATATTACTAACAATGTTACTAACAATGTTACTAACAATGTTACTAACAATATAAATAACAATATTGCTAACAATATTACTAACAATGTTACTAACAATGTTACTAACAATATAACTAACAATATTACTAACAATATTACTAACAATGTTACTAACAATGTTACTAACAATATAAATAACAATATTACTAACAATATTACTAACAATGTTACTAACAATGTTACTAACAGTGTTACTAACAATATAAATGACAATATTACTAACAATATTACTAACAATGTAACTAACAATGTTACTAACAATATAAATAACAATATTACTAACAATATTACTAACAATGTTACTAACAATGTTACTAACAATGTTACTAACAATATAAATAACAATATTACTAACAATATTACTAACAATATTACTAACAATGTTACTAACAATGTTACTAACAATATAAATAACAATATTACTAACAATGTTACTAACAATGTTACTAACAATATAAATAACAATATTACTAACAATATTACTAACAATGTTACTAACAATATAAATAACAATATTACTAACAATATTACTAACAATGTTACTAACAATGTTACTAACAATGTTACTAACAATATAAATAACAATATTACTAACAATATTACTAACAATGTTACTAACAATGTTAATAACAATGTTACTAACAATATAAATAACAATATTACTAACAATATTACTAACAATATTACTAACAATGTTACTAACAATGTTACTAACAATATAAATAACAATATTACTAACAATGTTACTAACAATGTTACTAACAATGTTACTAACAATGTTACTAACAATGTAAATAACAATATTGCTAACAATATTACTAACAATGTTACTAACAATGTTACTAACAATATAACTAACAATATTACTAACAATATTACTAACAATGTTACTAACAATGTTACTAACAATATAAATAACAATATTACTAACAATATTACTAACAATGTTACTAACAATGTTACTAACAGTGTTACTAACAATATAAATGACAATATTACTAACAATATTACTAACAATGTTACTAACAATGTTACTAACAATATAAATAACAATATTACTAACAATATTACTAACAATGTTACTAACAATGTTACTAACAATGTTACTAACAATATAAATAACAATATTGCCAACAATATTACTAACAATGTTACTAACAATGTTACAAAACAATATAAATAACAATATTACTAACAATATTACTAACAATATTACTAACAATGTTACCTACAATGTTACTAACAATATAAATAACAATATTGCTAACAATGTTACTAACAATGTTACTAACAATATAACTAACAATATTGCTAACAATATTACTAACAATATAACTAACAATATTGCTAATTGATCCAGACTTTTCTAACTGGGTTGTGCAAACAAGTTCTGTTTCTCTATCGCACCCTTAAGTATATTTACGACTAAGATAATATAAATAATCATATTACATAATTACCATGATGTTTCAAATGTTCATATAAACCTAATAAAGCTAGAAAAAAATAGGAAAAATCTCGATAAATCGCACTATATTCTACTTGACTTAGTTTGTTTTTTTAACTATAGTTATTTTATTTGATTTACACTTCAATAATTCAATTTTTTTTAACTATAAATGTTCAAAGCGTTTGTTCATTTTTGTGCAATCAAACCGCAGGCCAGTAGATGGCGTTGCGACCCGCGCAGAATGAACAATAAAATCCGGCCATGACTCAGGATGAGAGGATACAGTCGACTGTACAGAGCAGCTTTTAAAAGCCGATGTTATCTTAGATAGATAGAGAGAGAGAGAGAGAGAGAGAGAGAGAGAGGATGGGAGAGAGAAAGAGAGAAAGAGAGAGAGATAGATGATAGATGGATGGATGGATGGATGGATGGATGGATGGATGGATGGATGGATGGATGGATGGATGGATGGATGGATGGATGGATGGATGGATGGATGGATGGATGGATGGATGGTGAGATGTATGGATGAATAGATTGATGGATGAATAGATTGATGGATGGATGGATGGATGGATGGATGGATGGATGGATGGATGGATGGATGGATGGATGGATGGATGGATGGATGGATGGATGGATGGATGGATGGATGGATGAATGGATGGATGGATGGATAGATAGAAAGATGAAGAGATGTATGGATGGATAGATTGATGGATGGATGGATGGATGGATGGATGGATGGATGGATGGATGGATGGATGGATGGGTTGATAGATAGTGGAGGTGAAGAAAATAAAACGATTAAAAAAATCTTGAATATTGATATTGAAACTGACCTTTGACCCCTTCTCACCCTGTCGACCCTCAGGTCCGGCGGCTCCGACGGGTCCCTGTAAAGAAAAAAAAAAGAACATTTTGTAACAAAACAAACGAGATTTGATCGTAAACCTTGAACAAGAGTCGTGTGACAAACATCCCTCGACTCTGACCTTCCCGTTAAAAACACACACATGTCCTGAATTCCTCGACTAAAAGCTCGGCAGCGTTTTCACCAAAACAGCCTCGGGTCAGAACCGGCTGCTGCCATTAGAAGCGTTAATCCAATGGAGCAGACCCGAGCCAGGAGCCAGCCTTCTTCCACCAGCGTTATGAGTTCAGCCATCAGAGGGGGGGGGGGGCCGGGGGGGGGGCTGCTAATGTAGTCGAGCGACAACATGCATCAGCGAGCATCGAATCACACGTCGATTTACAAGAGATATTGTTGCTGGAAGTTTGTTGATGCAGCGACAAATTGGATTAAAGCGAACCTGGAACTCAAATGGATTCAGTGAACTTCACCGAAGTAGAGAATATTGAAAGTTTTAATTTGTTTTTAAAGAATTAAAAACATATTTTTAAATAAATAAATGAAAATAATTAGTCATTTTCAATATACCCTTGGGTAATTTAATTCAAGAATGTTGATATAAGTCTATAAAGTTGTCTCCCGTCTGTAATCTCAGCGAACGAGAGGTTACGAGAGTCCATTATGACGTAATATTGGCTTCACTCCTCCTCCAGCTGTAATCACGCCCCGCTTTGTTTATACAAAGAGTTCCTTCGAGGTATTAAGTTCAAAATTTAGAATATTTCAAAATAAAAAATATATATATATTTTTTACACATAGAGGCTGATGTTTGTATTACAATAAATAAAATGCTAAAAAATATGTTTTTTAATTTGTGGAATTTTGGTGTAAAATTACGATCAGACAGAACCAAACGATCAACATTTTTTTGTTGAATTTTTAAATAATTTTTTGAATTAAAGGAATTATAATATCGAACTGTATCTGTAAAATAAAGTTTATTCAGTTTGAAAATATTTTTAAATTCGATTATTCAATAAAAACTAATTCTACCTTTCAAAATAGAAATGATTGAATTTATTCATTTAATAAAAAACTAAAAAACAACATTTCAATAAAAAAAATTCAAATTTCAAATGTTATTAAAATCTTTATTCAATCATTAAAAAAAAAAGAAGAAAAAAACAAACAACATTTCAATACAGAAAAATGAAATGTTATTGAAATTTGAATTAAATAATTTAATTTAAAAAAAAAAATGAAATGTTTAAAAAACAACATTTCAATCCAAAAAAATAATAAATTGTTATTGAAATTTGAATTCAATAATTTAATTTAAAAAATATGAAAATATTTAAAATAAATACATTTCGATACCAAAAAAAAAAAGTTATTGAAATTTGAATTAAATAATTTAATAAAAATAATGATCATTTAATATTCTGACACTTACTAAAGACATGATTTCTTATCAGTAAATATTTAAACCATATTCTCTTTCACTTACATTTCTACTTATTTATTATTGTCATTTTTCCAAGCAAACATTTCTCCACTTAAAGAATAACAACCTCCATCAATAACTTGTAAAGTGAATTAAGATCTGAAGCGATTCATGTTCTTCACGTTTATCTTCCTCCAGAATCAACTTCTCTGTTCGGTCGCGATAAGCAACCAATCAGGCGACATCGGAAAAATTGATCGATTATTGTTTCTCACGCATCTCTGCTGAAGAGTTTCTCTCCATTAGTGCAGTCGGACACAAAATCATTGACTGACGTGAACAGAATGGATGGAAGTTTTTTGTGTCGACACAAACATGAACCAACAACTAGCAACACAAACGTGACTCGCTCGCACATCGTACACACTGAGGGAATCCTGTGGTTATCAGTGTCATCAGAATATTGAATATTATCATGTTGCATTATTATTTCAAGTATTTCATTTTTGTTTTAGTATAATTTAATAATTTCTTTATTGAAAGGCTGATATAATTTTTATTTTATTACTATTGAATTAAAAAAATCGAATCAAATATATTTAAAATGAATATAAAGTTTGATATTTTATGTCCAATAATTCAAAAACATTTTTTCAATTTTTTAGCCGTTAAAATTGAAGATTGTCCTGCAACACTTTTATACCAATATTATTATATTGAATTAAAAAAAATCTAAAATAAAAAAATATTTAATTTAGAAAATAGAAATAAATGATTGAATTAAATATTTTAAATGTTGGAACATTATTATTATTGATTTTTTTTAAAGCACTAAACTTTGGTTTAAGAATAATTTAATTTAATCATTTCTATGTTGAAAGGCTGATATCATTTTTTTTTTTAAATGTATTATTGAATAAAAAAAGAATAATAATAAACTAATAATATATTTAAAATTAATATAAAATGAAAATACTGTAGAGTTTGATATTTCAATTACAATAAATCAAAAACAATTTTTCTAAACTCAATATTTTTCAATTGGTAGCCGTTAAAATTCAATATTATATATAAAAAGCTATAATAAAAAATAATTATGTATTAATAGAAATTAATTAATTAATTTGATATTTTATATGTTTGAACATTTCATTGTTTCATTGATTTGATTGAAGTATTGGATATTTGTTTTAGATCTAATTGAAAGGCCAATATAATTTTTTCATTATTATTTAAATGAAAAATAATCAAATATATTTAAAAATAAATATAAAATGAATATAAAGTTTGATATTTAAATTTCAGTAAATAAATAAGAAAATTCTAAACTCAATATTTTTCCATTCACAGCCTTTTCAATTCAATATTGTCTGGTGTCACTGTTACACAAACATTCTTAAATTTAATTTAACTAAAAAAAATGTTAAATTTAGAAAAAATAATGTTTGAAATATTTTAATTATAATATCAAACTATGTTTTAATTCAATTATTCAACAAATACAACCTTTCAAATCATCCACTTCTGTAGTTTTTCCCCAAATATCTCTCATTCTGACATCAAATAATGCAAAATATTTACGTACCCGTTTACCAGGTGGTCCAGGTACACCCGCCTCACCAGAAGGTCCAGCAGGTCCCTGGAGAAGATTTCAAATACACAATGTTGTTAAACCTCACTTTGCTTTGCAGCAGCAGAGTTTCTAATCTAATGTTAATACGTTATTTATATTCATATAATGAGAAACTCACAGGCTGACCGGTCTCTCCATCATCTCCCTTGTCACCCGCCAAACCATCAAGACCCTGAAGCCAGAAAAACAAAGGATAAAAATTAAAGAGCGGATTAACTAGTATAACCAACAAAAAGTAAAACTTGTGAGAGAGAAACTTACAGCAACACCGGCCTCTCCAGGGGGTCCTGGGTCTCCTGGGAATCCAACGGGACCCTGTAGAGACGAGAGGCGTGACTGAGAACCATGGATCGTGACAGAGAGGACAGAACGAGGGATGTGGGACTCACGGGGTTTCCTTTGGGACCGTCGTCTCCGGAGGGTCCTCGTGCTCCTGCAGGTCCGGCGGCTCCCGGTGGTCCAGTTTCTCCCTTTTCACCGGTCTCTCCTCGTGAACCCTGGAGAGGAAGATGAGTGACTTTTTGTTTGTTTTGTTTTGAAAATTAATCAGCATGAGGCCGTTTACACACGAGTCTGGTTCTGCTCCAGGTTTCTGCCTATTAAAGGAAGTTGTGATTTACTTTTATATATAGTCTATATATTGTATTATTTTGTATAATATAAACTGTGAATGAACTTGAAATAACTTTCTTATGACCTTTAAATAAATGAAAATAAAATAAAAGTGTTTTTAAGTAAAGAAAAGCTAAATTAATGGGAAATACATCAGTTTAAACAAAATAAAATGAAAAAAACATTAAAAAAAAATATTGCATTTCACCCGCCATGTAATTTTTTTTGTACTAAATATTAAAATATAACAAAAATCTCCTAGTATTTGTTACAAAAATGAATTAATTTGAACAGCAGAAATAGTTAAACACACAACAAAACCTAGTGGGACTGCACACTCACTGCACCCACCTTACTTATGGTGCTAAAAACATAACTCCCATGATGCCTTTCTGTTTGTTTAGTGATGCGTGATTGGTCACAACAATATTACAAAATATAAATATATATATCTATGTTGCCATGTCAAAAGTTATCGACGGCTGTAATTGGTTGACTGGGCGGCAAAGCACTGGGGCAACGACGACACCTCATATGCAATGTTGAGTTTACAAGTTCAAATAAATGTTGTTAATTGAAACAAGAGGAAACCAAAATACTACTTCATGTGAAAATGTATTAGTATTTGTGTATAGTATAGATTATAGTAAAAATATTTACATCAGCTAATCCAATTTTCTGTTCTTTATCGCTATTTAATAAAAAAAAGAAAAAATATACTGTATATATATATATACCTGTATATATATATACTATATATTTCTTTATATTTTGTACATTTTGTTTTATAAATTTACAGAAAAACTGCATTTTCATTTTTATGTATAGTTTATCTATGTTCATTTTTTTTACGGTTATTGGTCACAACAATATTACAAAATATAAATATATATATCTATGTTGCCATGTCAAAATTTATCAACGGCAGTAATTGGTTGACTGGGCGGCAAAGCACTGGGGCAACGACGACACCTCATATGCAATGTTGAGTGTAGAAGTTCAAATAAATGTTGTTAATTGAAACAAGAGGAAACCAAAATACTACTTCATGTGAAAATGTATTAGTATTTGGATTATGAATCCTCCTCTCTAGCAGAGGATCCCAAGATGGTGTTTTTTTTACCCTGGATGCGTAAATTCGACAGGAGAGAATTGCACAAACGAGTAACAAAAAACTCGGTTCACGTCTGTAGAACAACATCGGACAGAAAATGTCGCTGATTACATATTCCCTGCAGCCGGAGCTGCAACCCGGAGCAACGCTCCATCCATAATTGAAGTTCGTGGCTGAGGACGGACACGCGGCGGGATTGCAAACAATGAACGGGAAAAATAATGATTTCTCGTTTCCGTCATCAACGTCAGACGTAAATCAGAGTTAATGGCAGTTATGAGCTTTAAAAAAAAATACATGTTTGTCAATATGAAGCCACTTCCTGAGGTCCAGCAGAGGGATGGACGTCCAGATCGAAGACGTCCAGACTAATGATCCGCCTCAGCGACCGACATCAGGACGTAATCTTCCGCTTCACCGTTTCATTATCTTTACATTCAATCGTTCAACCTCACACTGCGAGTCGAGGAGAGATTGTTTGTCGTACGCTCACATGTTTCCAAATGACTGGAATCTTAATGAAGCGACTTTCCCCCAAAAATACTTTTTCAAAAGAAAACCTGTGAATATCATTTGCATGCCATTAAAAGCTGTACTTACGCCGATGCCAGGCTCTCCAGGTGATCCCGGGTTACCAGCTTCACCATTCTCTCCCTGTTAATCAATCATATGAACAATTAAAACAGAAAAATATTTTATTTTCTTAAAAAAATACGATGTACCTTTTCTCCAACTGCTCCTGGTCCTCCGACTCCTCCAGGAAGCCCTTGAGCACCCTGGAGTCAAACCACAGCCGCATAAATATTCAATTTTTTCTTCCCGATTTTATGAGCGGGGGAAAAGATTTACACAACTTACATTCGTGCCACCAGAACCTTGAGGACCTCTGGGACCAGGAGGACCTGATGGACCCTGTCACGAGAACATTGAGGTTTGAGACTTAGGATCAAACATTTCTTTTGACACCTGCTCCACCTATAAGAACACAACTAGACATTTTTCCACACAGTTTTCTCCACCTAAAAATCACCTTGTTGTCTTCAGGAAACCAAAAATACTACTTCATATGAAAATGTATTAGTATTTGTGTATATTATAGATTATAGTAAAATATTTCCTTCAGCTATTCCAATTTTCTGTTCTTTATCGCTATTTAATTTAAAAAAAAAATATATATATATATACATAAACTGTATATTTCTTTATATTTTGTACATTTTGTTTTATACATTTAAAGAAAAACTTTGATTTTTATGTGTAGTTTATCTATGATTTTTTTACACATATTTTCCCGCTAAAATCTCTTCTTTATACTGTCAGAAAACTATTCTTTATCAATATTTCGAATTAATAAAATGTTTTTTCTTTTTGTCAGGTTTGGAATCATGACTCAATGCTTTGACTTTAAATAAAGAGTAGAAATCAGATCTGGTTTAAAGTTACACCTTTTACTTGTACAAGTGAGAGAAGAACAGAGTTTACATCTGAATCCTTTTCTGTATCACGGAGCTGTTAGTTCGCCGTTATATCTTAGTCGCAGTTTCAAAGATCGTACTTCTCCTTCAAAGACCGCATCTGTGTACTCACAAGTAAATTTAATAAACTTACTTTAGCTCAGGACTTTCTCATCACTTCTTTAAATACACACTTCATACTTTTACGTTTTAAGTTTTCATTGCCTTTTTTGTTCTTTTTTGGATAAATTTGAATCTGCTGGGTAATTTTTTGTAATTTATGGCCTTTTTATTACATTAGATTAAAATATTACAATATTTCTAATTATCTACGACATTAATAAAAGTTTTTATCCATTCAAACAGTTTTATTTTGAGTCATTTGTATACTTCCATGACCTTGACTTTGTCTCAAGTGCTTTTTAAATCTTGTGTTTTCTAGTCCCGAAGACAACGTCAGTGTCTTCTTTCAATTAAGCACGTTTTAATCAATAAACGTGGAGGGAAATGTAACAAGAACATGTTCCAGCTGGTTAAAAGTCATCAATAATAAACAATCATCAGAACCACAATGAGACTTTTTTCTAAACCAAACACACAAAAAAAAGTGTTTCAGCTTCACATCCTGTCGTCGCCACCAGCAGCTTCCATCAAACCTAAATGTCAAAATGCAAAGCAGCTCATGAATGCAGATGCATCGAAATGAAGCGATACACAGTTTTCACTCTGAAGCGCAGCAGCCGGCGAGAGTCGGAGAATCAATCCGACACACAAATGTCAACATGTTTCCACGGATGTTGTTCTCGACCAAAGATTGACGGGTTTTTTTGGCGACAAAGGGTTTTAAATTCCAAATATAATGACCTCTAAACCAACTCCAATGAGGATTCCTGTCGAGATTCGGATAATTCAAGATTGTTTTCATAAAACAAGGAAAAGATTGTAAAATATTTACGCTCGTTTTATAACAAAAGAAGAATGAGAACGAGTTATTTTGGTTAATATTCAGGATCGCTGCCACTTCGTGGCATTTCAAACCTCTAGACTTCAGAAAGGTCACTTTTACTACTCAAGCTTGAAACTAACGTTTATTCCGGTAAATTCAAATGCTGGACACACGTCCGAAATTCAGATGGGAATGAAAATGAAATCAGATGTGACTAATAAGAGACAAACAAAAATACTTAATATGAATAAGAAAGAAAAAGGGAAAGAGAATCTTAATATAGGGTTTAAAGGGTTGATGATAGAGCTGCAGATACTGTATCACAATACAGCTGTGTAGTGAATACATTGTATCATGATACATAAGTGTAGAGAAGACCCTGTGTTATGATACAGCTGTATAGAGAAGACATTGTATCATGATACAGTTGTGTAGTGTAGACATTGTATCATGATACAGTAGTGTAGTGAAGACATTGTATCATGATACAGTAGTGTAGTTGAGACATTGTATCATGATACAGTAGTGTAGTCAAGACATTGTATCATGATACAGTAGTGTAGTTGAGATATTGTATTATGATACAGTAGTGTAGAGAAGACCCTGTGTTATGATACAGCTGTATAGAGAAGACATTGTATCATGATACAGTAGTGTAGTTGAGATATTGTATCATGATACAACCGTGTAGTGAAGACACTGTATCGCGATATAACTGTGTAGTGAAGACACTGTGTCATGATACAGCTGTATAGTGAAGAAACACTGTATCATGATACAGCTTTGCGGTAAAGACACTGTATCATGATACAGCTGTACACAGGGGAGACCATTCATTTTAAAAACATTTTCAAAAGACAAGAAAAAGAAAATGAAACCTTTGACAAATTATTATATTTTAAGTCTAACTAGTAATAAGTTAGTTAGTGTCAGTGACACTAGTCATTTGTATAGTTTTGAGTGCCTTAAAAACACAGTAAAAGCGTTAAGACCAGGAAGTACCTTCAGAACGATGTCACTATGATAACGTTCTAGTTAAAGTAGTAGTGAGTTGTTGCAACCAGACTACTTACCATGGATCCCACATCACCGTTCTCTCCCTTGTCGCCTGGAGGTCCAGGAAGTCCCTGAAAGCAAACAAGAATTAATATGACAAAAATCAAGCATTAATTCAACCAAAAATCACCAGAGAAACACACGATTAGTCAAAGAGCTGGTAATTAAACCGGAGTGTAAATTACAGCGAGCGCTTCATCCATCCTTGTCCAGAGTCAGGAGGAGCTAAAACAAAAAAGCTCCATTATGAGCTTAAAATTAATGTACTTTCCTGCTTTTCACGCCGGCAAAGTGCGATTACGGTTATTACAGGTTAGCCGGACAGGCAGAAATGGAACATGTTTAATCAGTAGGTGATGGAAAAGCCGCGGCGGCGTGAAAAGCCACATGACGTCGACATCAATCATCGCGATCATGTGTACAAAAACTTTTCTTCCAGCGATTGAAAGCCACATAGAGCAGGTTTTATAAGCATCCTGTTAATTAAAGCAAGAAGAATACGTTCGGAACCTGCGCCTGATCCATTCGTTGACCTGGACCCCGGCGAGTTTATTACTTGGAGCGCAGATGAAGGATCAGAACCAAGGATTAAAGGGGATTTGAGTGGCATGATTGTGGTTTTCCTGGGGGCCATTCTTGGTCCCTGAGGCATTTGTTACAGAGCCACACTGACATTTTTCTTTCCTTGTATTGATTATTACTTTCTGAAAAATCTCTGAAGTAAATCTCCTTTAATTCCTTACACTTCAAGACACTCGTTTTCAGTCAAGTTTATTCAAGGTTTGTCCGTGAATATAATTCAGACATTAAACTGTTACGGGGTGGTTTTCTGGGGGCCAATCTTGGTTCGTGAGGCATTTGTTACAGAGCCACACTTACATTTTTTCTTCAATCGACTATTACATTCTGAAAAATCTAAGTAAAATTAACCTGTTATTCTCAACATGTCAAGACGCTCGTTTTCGGTCAAGTTTAATCAGAAAATAAACCTGTAAACTAGTGAAAATTCATGGCAAATGTCATACCAACAATTTTACTTGTACAAGGAGAGGTGAATACAGAACCTTCTTATGGAAGGACCAATTTTACTAAGATTTTTTGGTTGCATCTTTATACTCTATCGTAAATCATTGATTATCTATGAGACAAGAAAGTTCCCAACCGAAAAAACCCAGACACTTTTACTCTTTCTGATTAATTTTTCCTGTTTTTATCCAAAAGTTTGTCCGTGAATATAATTCAGTCATTAAACTGTTACGGGGTGGTTTTCTGGGGGCCAATCTTGGTTCGTGAGGCATTTGTTACAGAGCCACGCTTACATTTTTTCTTGAATCGACTATTACATTCTGAAAAATCTCTGAAGTAAAATTAACCTGTGATTCCTTACACGTCAAGACGCTCGTTTTCAGTCAAGTTTATTCAAAAGATAAACCTGTAAACAAGGAGAGGTGAATACAGAACCTCCAAGGACCAATTTTAGTGCGATTTTTTTGGTTGCATCTTTATACTCTATCGTAAATCCTTGATTATCTATGAGACAAGAAAGTTCCAAATAGAAAAAACTCTTTACTCTTTCTGATTAAATGTCCCTGTTTTTATCCAAAGGTTTGTCCGTGAATATAATTGAGATATTAAACTGTTACGGGGGTTAAAAAAATAAAAGATTGGGGACCCTTGTGTTACATTATTTAATTAGGGAATGTACCGTTTTGTATTTTTGTTTTCCTGTATTTTAAGAAGTTATTTTCTTCTATTAACACCATATAGTTTAACGACCCGTGGGACATTTGTGGTCCGTGGGATGATATTCCGAAGGATCTTTATTCGTATCCAAGTTTACGATGAGAGGATACAAGTGGCCAATAGTATAAAGATGATCTTCACTATATCCTAGAGCTTGGATCTTAAGATGGAAGTTTTCTAAAGAACATAAATCAAAATGAATCGTTATAAATATCCGTTAATTCTATGTGACGCAATACAAACATCTACCGCACATCAGATTTTGATGAATAACAGCTGAAACACTATTTATAAATACATGTATTATAGATTGGATGATCGATAAGGGTTTAAATCCGAACAGTTTTACTTGTACAAGGAGAGATTAATACAGAACCTTTTTATAGAAGGTCCAATTTTACTACGAAGCAAGAATTTTAATTACATTTTTCAGTTTTTATCTGAAGGTTTATGGGGTAAAAAAATAAAAGATTGGGGACCCTTGTGTTTCATTATTTAATTCAGTAATTTACTGTTTTGTATCTTGGTTTTCCTGTATTTTAAGAAGTTATTTTCTTCTATTAACACCATATAGTTTAACGACCCGTGGGACATTTGTGGTCCGTGGGATGATATTCCGAAGGATCTTTATTTGTATCCAAGTTTACGATGAGAGGATACAAGTGGCCAATAGTATAAAGATGATCTTCACTATATCCTAGAGCTTTGATCTTAAGATGGAAGTTTCTAAAGAACATAAATCAAAATGAATCGTTATAAATATCCGTTAATTCAATGTGACGCAATACAAACATCTACCGCACATTCGATTTTGATGGATTACATCTGAAATACTATTTATAAATACATGTATTATAGATTGGATGATCGATAAGGGTTTAAAATCCGAACAGTTTTACTTGTACAAGGAGAGATTAATACAGAACCTTCTTATAGAAGGTCCAATTTTACTACGAAGCAAGAATTTAAATTACATTTTCCAGTTTTTATCTGAAGGTTTTACGGGGTAAAAAAATAAAAGATTGGGGACCCTTGTGTTACATTATTTAATTCAGTAATTTACTGTTTTGTATCTTGGTTTTCCTGTATTTTAAGAAGTTATTTTCTTCTATTAACACCATATAGTTTAACGACCCGTGGGACATTTGTGGTCCGTGGGATGATATTCCGAAGGATCTTTATTCGTATCCAAGTTTACGATGAGAGGATACAAGTGGCCAATAGTATAAAGATGATCTTCACTATATCCTAGAGCTTGGATCTTAAGATGGAAGTTTCTAAAGAACATAAATCAAAATGAATCGTTATAAATATCCGTTAATTCAATGTGACGCAATACAAACATCTACCGCACATCAGATTTTGATGAATAACAGCTGAAATACTATTTATAAATACATGTATTATAGATTGGATGATCGATAAGGGTTTAAAATCCGAACAGTTTTACTTGTACAAGGAGAGATTAATACAGAACCTTCTTATAGAAGGTCCAATTTTACTACGTGGCAAGAACTGTTTCGGTTGCATCTTTATACTCGTAAGTCATTGATTATCCAAGAGACAAGAAAGTTTCTGATACACTTTTACTCTGATAATTTTTCCTGTTTTTATCTGGAGGTTTGTCCGTGAATATAATTCTGACATTAAACTGTTACAGGGTGGTTTTCGACGATAACATTCTGAAAAATCTCTGAAGTAAAATTAACCTTTTATTCTCGACACGTCAAGTCGGTCCTTTTCGGTCAAGTTTACTAAAAAAACAAAAACTGTAAACTAGTGAAAATTCATGACACATGTCAGGATGGGAATGTGGCTTAAAGCTGGGAACTTTAAAAAAACAGATATCCAAGATCAGAATTGGTTTAAAATCCCAACAATTTTACTTGTACAAGGAGAGATGAATACAGAACCTTCTCATAGAAGGTCCAATTTCACTATGAAGCAAGAACTGTTACGGTTGCATCTTTATACTCCATCGTAAGTCATTGAGACAAGAAAGTTCCCATCTTTCTGATGAATATTTCCGGTTTTTATCTGAAGGTTTGTCCATGAATATAATTCAGACATTAAACATGAAACACTATTTATTATGTATTATAGAAATAAATGCTAGATAAGGGTTAAACATCTGCTGGTTTTCAGAGCCACGCTCTCTTTTTCCTGCGAAGGAAACGAGTAAATCAATACTTCTCAAGATGTAATTTGTGATTTCCCACACTTGCAGGATATGAAACTCTGCCATCACCGGATTAAATCCTCTCATCTGCATCTGCATCTCATTCACTTAAGCGAAGGTTCAAACGCTAGAGACGCCGGTTTCCCAAAAATCATTAGCGTCGTCGGGGAAGCTCTGTCCAGATCCAGCTTCGTCAACCAGAATCAGACGAGGCGCGTCACGACCAGTTAGGAGGCAATCGCACTTAATAACCGCATTATCAAGTCGTATTGACCGGCGGGACTTCAAGGCCAATTACTTCTACTTCCTGTTGCTATCTTTCACTTTTTAAAATCATCATCATCTCAGATTTCATCGTCGGAATTAAGACTCAAAGAGGAGATTAAAGGGCTTCGCTTCCTTTTGATCCGTCTTCGTATTCTTAAAAAAGGGCAGGAAAACATGAATGGGAATTTTTAAAGACAAATTGAGGTGAAGGACATATTGAAGTTTTTATGTTTAGTTGTGTCGGGATGTTCTGTCTGATGGGAAAACATCTGCTGAACAACAACAGCTGAAATGGTGACGCAGAGTTAGAAAGTGATTATGTATCAACAACTAGGCGAGTGTCCTTCCTAATGTTTGAACATGATTGGAACGTTACTACCGTCAGTTCGATGAGTGCTCAGTCCAAACACAGCAGCTAAAAACATTTGTGGTTCTAATTGTCAAAGAAGTAAATAGCAATAGTCCAGAAGTGAAAGTTTTTTCTTGGAAATATAATAATAAGACCTGTAAACGGTTACATGGTTAAGAAATCATAACTGTTTACAATAATCTAACAGTGCAAGTCGTACTACAGTTACTCGTGGAGTAATACTACGGTTACTTGTGGTTTAATAGTACAGTTACTCGTGGAGTAATACTACAGTAACTCCCAGAGTAATACTACAGTAACTCATGGTTTAATAGTACAGATACTCGAGGAGTAATACTACAATTACCCACGGAGTAATACTACAGTTACTCGTGGTTTAATAGTACAGTTACTCGTGGAGTAATACTACGGTTACTTGTGGTTTAATAGTACAGTTACTCATGGAGTAATACTACAGTAACTCATGGTTTAATAGTACAGATACTCGTGGAGTAATACTACAATTACTCACGGAGTAATACTACAGTTACTCGTGGTTTCATAGTACAGTTACTCGTGGAGTAATACTACAGTTACCAGCAGAGTAATGACCCTGGTCTGGAAAAGCGCTCTACAAATATAAATAACTTACTTACTTACAGTGACTTGCTGAGTAAGTAAGTAATTAGTACTACAGATACATTGCAAGTCACACTACAGTTACTTGTGGTTTAATAAAACAGTAACTCATGGAGTATTACTACAGTTACCAGCAGAGTTATACTAGTTACCAGCAGAGTAATACTAGTTACTTGCGGAGTAATACTACAGTTACATTGCAAGTCATACTACAGTTACTTTTGGTTTAATAGTACAGTTACTCGTGGAGTAATACTACAGCTACTTGTGGAGTAATACTACAGTTACTTGTGGAGTAATGCTAAAGTTACATTGTGAAGTAATACTAAAGTTACTTGTTGAGTAATACTACAGGTAATCGTGGAGTATTACTAAAGTTACTCATGGATAATAGTACAGTTACTCCCGGAATTATACTACACTTACTCACAGAGTAATACTACAGTGACTCGTAGAGTAATACGACAAGGCTTAGTAGTAAACTAATATTTTTAGAATGAATAAAGAAGGCGTAAAAGGCGCTTTGTCAATCTTTGAGAAAAAATATGAATTTCTAATGGACCCTATTGGCCGAAAAATACAGCTACATCTGATGTATCTTTTATTGTTGACTATCATTTAGTACCTATTTAAAGTGGGTTCAGGAGAATAAATAGTTTTCTGATACCTACTGGAAGGGCTTTGCTGTAATGGGATTAAGTGGTTATATAGCACACCTGTAGAATACATTGTAAACTTTATATCTCTAGTAAAAATCCAATTCATTTTTTTTATGTATTTGATTACAGACAAAAACTCAATATAAAACTCAATCAAAGCATATTTTTTGCAGACATTCAAGTCAAAATAATGACAAGGAAACATTTATTTCAACGCAGTAATTAAAGGGTCCTCGTACCTGCAGTCCCACAGGTCCCGGCAAGCCAGGGAATCCTCTGGATCCTTCGTCTCCCTTCTGACCGAACATCCCCTGCTGTCCTCGTGGTCCTGCCTCGCCGTCGCTGCCCTGTAGAGGAACATTTAACGTTTACGATAAAACGTTCCCTTCATCACGTCTTTATCAGGCTTCAAAGACATCCAGGAGAAGGTGAAGCAGAGATTATTGCTGACGAGTCGATGAACGTTTCGCTGACGGAAGAGACTCCGGCGCGAGTTAAGCGTCGCTGAGGGCAGAAATAAGCAACTTATGGACGAGATGCTGAGGGAAGTTAGAGGTTCTCTGGACCGGAGAGAGTTGGAGGAGCTAGAAGTGCTGAACAACTTTCTTCAACGTTCAACTCAGCACTTGAAGAATACTTGAGGGACCAGAACGCACCATTGACCAAAGTATTTGGAATTAAGAAGGAAATAAAAAAAAACTTTAAATTAGGGAGAATTTATTCACGAGATAAACACGTTTAACTCTCATCGTGAAGTAGATAAAACAACGACTTATTAAGCTTTTCAAAGGACCATATTATACAGATAATCGTGGAGTAATACTACAGTTACTTGTGGTTTAATAGTACAGATAATCGTGGAGTAATACTACAGTTACTTGTGGTTTAATAGTACAGATAATCGTGGAGTAATACTACAGTAACTCACTGAGTAATACTACAGTTACTCGTGGTTTAATAGTATAGTTACTCGTTGAGTAATACTACAGTAACTCACGGAATATTACTACAGTTACTCGTGGTTTAATAGTACAGTTACTCGTGGAGTAATACTACAGTTACTCACAGAGTAATACTACAGTTACCAGCAGAGTAATGACCCTGGTCTGGAAAAGCGCTCTACAAATATAAATAACTTACAGTAACTTGCTTAGTAAGTAAGTAATTAGTACTACAGATACATTGCAAGTCATACTACAGTTACTTGTGGTTTAATAAAACAGTTACTCATGGAGTATTACTACAGTTACCAGCAGTGTAATACTAGTTACTTGCGGAGTAATACTACAGTTACTTTGCAAGTCATACTACAGTTACTTTTGGTTTAATAGTACAGTTACTCGTGGAGTAATACTACAGCTACTCATGGAGTAAGTACAGAATTATTATTATTATTATTTTTAAAATTAAAACAAACATGTTTTGTTGTTGGTGAGCGCGGTCCTTGGCAACGAAAACCCAGGAAATGATTGTACAAAATAAAAGCCCCAGGAAGAGGAACATAAAAAATAATCTTTGTAAGCGGAAATAGTACAAAAAAAGAAAATAACAGGGAAAAAAGTTGTTAACATTGTTATTAAACATTGTTGCAGATTTTTGCTCAATATATTGAGGTGCTTTTTGGGAATTTTAGACTCTTCATTTTTGATAAAAGCTGAATGTAGTTTGAATTTTAAGCTCTATTTCAACTTTTTTATCTAGTATAAAAGCACTTTTTTACCCTCAAATGTCACTTTCAACTTCCTGTAGCTTTTATTTTGTACAGTCTTTTCCTGGGTTTCCTGTGTTTTCGTTGCTTTGACAAGCACCGCTCTCACCGACTGTCTAGAGAGCAACGAGAAACCCAGGAAAAGACTGTACAAAATAAAAGCCCTTAGGAAAATTCTTAAATTCTTACTTAAATCTTTTTGAAGGTAATTAGTACCAAAAACAGACAATTACCGGGTGAAAAAAAAAGTCATATTTAGAGACTAGTTAAAAATAATAGAGATCAATACGAATTAAGTTAGTTTCTACCACACTTAATATGCTAAAATTATTATGTATTATTGTGTTTTATATATTCTATCTACAAGAAATCTGATAGAAAATAACATTGTTTTCCACTTAAATATTTTTCTTTACGAAAAGGTTGAATTTGTTCGTATTGAATAATTAAAATGAATATATTTGTATATTGAAAGGTTGAATTTGCTTTTTTAAATTTAATTAATCATTTAAACCGTTTTTTAACAATTTAATAAAAAATAAAATAACAACAACAACAATAATAATAATAATAAAATTGAAAAAAAAAGAATAAATTATAAGCAACAATTAAAAATAAAAATGATTGATGATTGATTTTGATAAAAGTATTCAAAGTTGTAAATGTTAAATTTAACCTTTAATATTCTAATGAGTTAAATAATAAGGTAAGGTAAAACTTTATTGATACGAGACTTAATAGAGACGTTTCAAATTTGTCTGACTTTCTATGTGACAATTTGGACAATTAAAACATTTTCTGGCGCATAAACTCGTTAAAAATCGTATTTAAATCCTTATTTTTTGATCCATATTTACGCCCATTTTTTTGCATTTTCTCCGCATAAAAAAACTTGCTCTGTCTCTGAAAAGATGATCTCATCCGTCACTTCCTCTCCCTCTAAAAAAAAGAGTTGTGAGAAATCCTCCCGAAGTAATAATGAGATGATGGCGCTTCAAAGGCACTCGTCCATGAATACACATGAGCAGGAATCGTCACGGCAACAACCGCTCGATGATTTGTTTTTCCTCTGCTTCGCCAAAACGTCTCCTCGGGGCCCGAGGACGCCGAGTGTTTGCAAAGAGCCTCGTTAAGGTCTCGTCATTTACAGCGACGAGCGGCTGGTCGGGCCCTCGGGGGCCTCCGGCCGTCGTGGCTAATGAGACAAATGAGACGAGGACGAGGGTGTCGGTCCGGACAGGAGGACGATTCTTCGGACCGTGTGACGACCTGCACTAATATGATGAAAATGGCTCCGTGTTTTAAAAGTTCAGGTGAAGTAGAGTTTTTTATTTCTTCTTCTCTGTTTCTTAAACGGTTCGACGGGACTTCCTCGACCCGGAGATTCAAAGCGTGTCCGTTCGCTTGATTGTTACAGACGAGCTACGACGACTCGCCGCCACGAGCAAAGCGTTTCAATCCGTCTTCGCACCGGCAGCTCATTAAAGCCGATTATCACACGATTGGCCGGAAGCGGCGAAGCTTCTGTTGGATCGATGCCGAGCGAATGAAACATTCTTGCAAGAAGTTTGCTCCACATTCTGTGGTTGTTGTTTTTTTTTTTACGGGATTTTAGAGTCTTCATTTTCGGTAAAAAACGTGGTTGAATTTTAGGCTCTATATCAACTTTTTTATCTGCTATAAAAGCTCTTATTTTCCTCAAATAATGTTACGTTCAACTTCCTGTGGCTTTTATTTTGTACAGTCTTTTCCTGGGTTTCTCGTTGCTCTCTAGACAGTCGGTGAGAGCGGTGCTTGGCAAAGCGAGGAAAACACAGGAAACCCAGGAAAAGACTGTACAAAATAAAAGCCCAAGGAATAAGAAAGGTGAAAAATAATATATTTTTTAATTTAATTAGTTCTTTTTGAGGGTAAATAGTACCAAAAAAAGACAATAAACCGGGAAAAAAAACTCTAACAAAAACCATCAAATTTAGAAACTAGTTAAAAAAAATAAAAAATTAACTTAGCTTCTGCTACACTTAATATACTAAAATTATGAATGTAATAGTGTACAAGAAATCTGATGTAAAATAACGTGTTTTTTCCACCAAAATATCACAATAATTTAAAAAAACGATAAAAACTCATATTTAGAGACTAGTAATAAGTTAGTTTCTACATGATCTTAAGCCTCATGAGGGCCACATAAATACAGCAAAAGGGCCACATGTGGCCCCGGAGCCGCTAAATATACATTTTATTGTGTTTTATATAAAAATATATCTCATACAAAATAACTTTTTTCCAATTTTTCTTTTAAGAATTCACTTAAATCTCACAATAAATAATCACAAAAGTCAAAAAATAAAATCTCAATCATATTTGGCTAAATACACATTTTATTGTGTTTTTTTTTTAAACTTTTTTGAAAATAAATCTGATATAAAATAACTATTTTCCCCCATTTAAAAAAAAAAAATCAATAAAAATTCACAATTAAGGACAAAAGTAATAAAATAAAAACTCTAAAGTCATATATATATATATATATATATATATATATATATATATATATATATATATATACAGATTATTAATAAGTAATAGCAATAAATAAAAAGTAAAATTGTTAGTTTCTTCATGAACGAGCCCCAGAGCTAAGATATAAAAATTCCTTTTTTTTTTTTCAAATATTTACTAAAATCTCACAATAAAATGACAAAAGTCATAAAATAAAAACTCAACAGTCATATTAAGAGATTATTAATAAGTAATAAAAAAAAATGGCCTAAATTAACAGTTAAAACCACACAAAAAAAATCCAATTTGTCAAAGAAGTTCAGAGACAAAGCGTAGAAAGACCCCCTAGACTGAAGACCAGAGTTGACCTCTGGTGACCCCGGGCCAGTGAAGGTCGAGACCCCCGATTTATTTGACGTTTTAAATCAGGATGAGAAGATACTCACAGCTGGGCCTGGAGCTCCGATCACGCCCTGAAGTCCGGTGGAACCAGGTGGACCCTGAACCACAAAAAAAAAAAAAAGAAAAGTCCAGTCAGAGAAAACTTTTGTACGTAAAACCATTTCTTCAACACTAATGACTCGTCATCAGTATTCTGGAGCGCCGGGAACACAGCGTCCCTTTTTCTCCGAGTCGCTGCCAAGTGACCTTCTTGATCTTATTTTTTTTTTCTGATTAAAATCATTGTTAAAAACCCACAGGCCCGGTTGAGAACCTTTGCTCTAATTAACAAGCGGTGAGTCAGACTCACCAGTTCGCCCTTGTCTCCTTTGCTTCCCTTCTGTCCGGGTCCGCCGACTTCCCCCTGAAACACAAACGTCTCCATCTTGAAAAGGTTTCATCTTTAAAACAGTTAACATGTCAGAGGTCGACTCAAGGTCATTCTGTGATGTCACCGTTTGTTTAAAATCTTTAATTAAATGATACCGTATCAATATTTAACAGCACTTTATCAATATTTTATTGTTTTTTTTTATTTTAAATCTTAGTATTCTTTATAAAAGTTATTTTATGGTTCATAATTAAAATGAAAGTGTATGGAAAAAATCATTGTTATTTTTATATACAATTAAAATGCTAAATGTGTTGCAGTTTAACCCCCGACCGCTAGATGGCAGCAGTCATCACGTCCTCCTCAACTACAGTAAAGGGACGATGAAATTCCCACGAGATCCCAGTAATCGCTGAGGACGAGGGGATACAGTGGCTTTTAAAAGCTGATGTTTGGACATATTTTGGTTCGAAAACAAATAAAAGTAGTTACGACTTAATCAAAAGTCAAGCAATGAAATCCTGCCAGATCCCAATGATGGCTGAGGACGAGAGGATACAGTGACTCCAGCAGCTTTTAAAGCTGGTTTTTGGACATATTTTTGTTTGAAAACAAATAAAAACAGTTATGACTTTGTCAAGAGTCATGTGGTCTATAAATACTCTAACACTAGAGTCAAGTACTCGACAATACTACACATAAATACTTGATACTACAGTATCACTACAGTATATAATACAATATATCGTATCCCTGCCTCTGCATTGCGATACGTATCGTAATTAATATAATAAATAAATATAAATATAAAAATAAAATAATTAATTTTTATTCTTCTGACCTTGTCACCATCCTCTCCGGGGGGTCCCTGGGGTCCGGCGGGGCCGGGTAGACCGACCGGACCTTGGATGCCGTCACGTCCAGCCGGACCGATCGGACCTTTCTCTCCCTGAACACAACAGGGACGTCAGAGACCATCACGGATGTTGGACGACCGACTTCAACACTCACGGGGCCTCCTTTCTCTCCTGCGGGGCCGGGCGGACCCTGAGGGCCGTTACGACCGGTCAAACCGATGGGACCCCCGGGGCCGGCAGGTCCCCTCTCCCCTGGTGATCCCTGAGGAGGAGGAAAGCAGCGGAATTAAAATGACATATTGTTCAAATATTATTTAATTTTTAATTGTTTGTTTTTCGCAAAATATGTGAAAAATCTATAAAAATGTTCCCAACATCCTAAACTAAAGTTACAATAAATAAAATGTCTTAAATAAATGAGTAAAACACTAAATTTGGTTCAGAAAGATAATTAAAAAATAATAAGAACTGTGTTTTACTAGGTTCTTGGCAACAGCTACATTTTTTAATCGCGATTAATCACACGATTTCCCCGATTAATCTCAATTGATCGCATTGTTTACACAAAATCCAGTGATGATTTGAAAAGTAGTTTTATCTCAAAGTTTATCTGGCTTTATATTTATAATATTTTAGTTACTCTTATTTAATTGTCAACTTAAAGAAATGTAAAAATAAAATGATATATAAATATTTCCAAGTGAATAGATTGTGTAAAATGTACTTAAAATAAGATTTTTGTATGACTTTAATGTAGTTGTTAAAGACTTCAATCTTGTAATACATTTATTTTATATGAAAGTAATCTCATAATAAATGTATTTGTACGACTTTAATCTCGCAACAAATTATTGTCGTATGGCTTTAATAAGTTTAGTATTTTTTACTACTTTAATCTTGAGATACATTTTTTCTCAAGACTTTAATCTCGAAATAATGTACTTTATATATATATATATAGACTTTTATATCTTAATAAATTATTTTTGTACAAATGTAATGTCGTAATAACATTATTATACGACTTTTACTGCAATTTATACGACTTTAATCTCGTTAACATTTTTTTAACTACTTTAATCTTGTGATCAATTATTTTCTTACGACTTTAATCTCTGAATAACAGTATTTTGTATGACTTTAATCTATCAATACATGTTTTTTTTATACGTCTTAAATCTCATTATGAATTCTTTCCGTACAACTTTCTTGACAAATGTATTTTAGACGACTTTAATCTTGTAATAAGATTATTATACGTAAGTAAATAAGTAATATTTGTAGAGCACTTTTTCAGTAACAATGCGCTTCAACAATTAAAACAATAACCAATAAAATATATAGAAAAAAGATATATTTACTGTAGTCAAGTATTTTTGGATGACAAATAAAATAAAAAATATTTCAGTAAAAACCTAATAAACGAACATGTTACTTTTTGCAAAGTAGAAAAAAAAGAAATAGTGGGGAAAAAAACACATGTAGAAATAGACATTTTCAATAGAATTACAAACCAAAAATGCAAATAATTTAAATTTTAAACAATATTACTGGAACAAACTTGAGTCAAGTCAGTGTAAATGTTCTAAAGATTCTCCCACATTTGCAACTTTAGATCTCAGTGTCTCGCTCAGTGTGTGTGAAACGCTCGAGGATACACAACAAATACACAACAAACACACACAAACACTTCTTAATCTGCGGCGTCGGGATCGATGAGGGAAAATATCAACCTCTTCCTTTAATTCTTTAAAAAAAAAAAAAAACTCTTCAGAACAGTCACTCATTCATCCAACACTCGTCCTCTCGTCCTCCCATCCTCTCATCCTCTCATCCTCTCTTCCTCTCTTCCTCTCTTCCTCTCGTCGTCTGACGTCCGATCTGACGCCGCCTCAGACGCCGAGCAATTATCGGGAGCTGCTGTTTAAAGCTGCCACGAAAATGTCAGACGGTTTCAAAGCCCCACGTCCGTCAGCGTCCTGAGCTCCACTGACGGGAAACAAAGATGGAGGTGAATTGCATCCGGACACGCTGAGAGTATTTCGGCGAAACACTCGTCGCTCCCTGAAATCACCCGGCGACACCAAATGTACTCGCGGTGATCGAGTGCAAAGTTTCCATTATTCATACGAAAAGTGCCAGGAAACCATATTTTCTCCTCCGGCTGCAGTTGCCATGGTAACCGGTGAATGTAAACGACGGGGAAAGGACGTCAATGGAAAAATGATCAATGGAGAAGGAAATAATAAGTGTTTGTTTTTTTGTTTTGATTTGAAAAGAAGTGCCACGACTGTGACGGAGCTTTTGTTTGTCAACGTTCAGTTCTGGAGAACGTAATCAAGCTTCGATCGCTGTTCCTTATTATCTCAGACCAGTTCACGCCAGGTGTTCCTACTTTATTGCTCTTTTTTTATTAACTCTTGGGGTCCCTGAGCGAGACACATGACCCTGATCGTGGTGCGTCGCGGCCTACTCCCATCACTGGGACTACCAAGTCCACATCTACTACTACAATTACCACGATCTAATTCTACGACTACTACTTCTAATTCTACTACTACTAAGTCTACAACCACTACTACCATTACTAGTACCAAGTCTACAAGTACCACTACAAATACTATTACCTAATTCTACGACTACTAAGACCAATTCTTCCAATACTACTAACTAATTCTAAGACTACCAAGTCTACGACTACTACGACTAATTCTTTAACTACCACTGCTAATTCTACGACCGCTACTACTAACTCTACCACTACTACTGGCTAATTCTGCGATTAACACTTCTAATTATACCACTACTACTACCTAATTATACAATTACTACTACTAATTATAACATTACTACTTACTAATTCTACAACTAATTCTACGACTATCAAGTCAACAACTACTACTACTAACTAATTCTATAACTACGACTACCAATTCTACGACTACTACTAATTCTACCACTACAAGCAGTAGTGGTATAAGATTACTACTACTAATTCTACCACTACTACTAACTGATTATACAACTACTACTACTAATTCTACCACTACTATTAGCTGATTATAAGACTACTACTACGACCACTACAACGTCTACAACTATTACTACTATTACTTCTACTATTACTACTAATACAGCTACCTCTACTACTTCTTCTACTTCTACTTGCTTCTGCAAATGTGTGTTTTTATAATCCTCATATGTGTAGATCAATCTCAGGAAATATAAAAAAAACCCCTCAAAACGAAGAGAAATAAAAGACGAATGACATATTTTCCAAAAGCTCCACTTAACAGCTCACTAATGTTGCTCTGCTGCAGAAATAATAACCAGTCCAGGTAACGTGTCGTTTGCCATTTCCAGACGAACCAGTAAATTGATACTTACGATGGGACCCGGAGGACCTTGAGGACCTTCTCCTCCCTTGAGACCACCTGGACCCTGAGACGAGCAGAGAAGACGATGGAGGTTAGACGCTGACATTTAAACAAAAGAGACATTTGGTGATATTGTGTCTGTGATGATGATGATGATGATGATGATGATGAGCTCATTATTCCACTCGTGTAAGACTTTTATAAAAAATAATTGCTGTGGAAAAACCTCAAGAGAAGAAAAGGGTTTTCAAAGTAAAGTTGCTGGTAATGAAGGCATAAATAATTTCAAGACAAAAGACTTCATTAAGTGAGGACAGCAGTTTAAATCCTGCAGGGAGACTTTCTGGTCCTTGACTAAGACTGATCCTGCAGCAGGAAGCTGAGCTGGCACATGGAGGGAAAGAAAAAAAAGCTTTTCTATTAAAGATATTAATTATGGTAGTAAATCACAGCTTTTCTTTGGCAGAGAATCCGAGGAGAAGTTGGCGAGTAAGTGTTGAAATATATCTGATGGTCAACGTTTTACCTTCGGAGGAGCGAGATGATAATCGAGGCGACGCATTAGTTGTGTTTAAATAAAGCTTTGTTTCGAACACGTCTGAGGAAACTTTCACTTTAATCCAGAGACAGGATAAGGTTCTTGTAACTGTTGATGAAGCTTCATGAAGCAGTTTCATTATCTTCAGAGTCCACTAGATGGCGTCTCTGCACTATTTTCCTTCGTTTTGAACAACTGTTGTAATGAAACATCATTTTTAAACTGATGGCGCCACCTACTGACCTCTGAACAACATGACACTGTTTCATGAAGCTTCATCAACACATCACTTATACTACTTACCTCTACTACAACTTCTACTACCACTACTACTTCTTATTCTACTTCTAATACTACTAATACAACTACTTACTTCTACTACTACTACTACTATTTATTCGACTATCATTACTTCTTCTGCTTCTACTTCTAATACTACTACAACTACTACTACTTATACTTCTAATACTACTACTTTTACTGGTACCAACAGCATGACACTGTTTCATAAAGCTTCATCAGAACATCACTAGTTATAATGAATCATCACATCACATCATACTAACACTACTTACTTCTACAACTACTACTACTTATTCTACTACTACTACTATTTATTCCACTGCTACTAGTACTACCACTCCTACTTACTTCCTCTCTCTATCTCACTTCTATAACTTGCTTCTACTACTACTACCCCTACTACTACTATTTATTCCACTACTGCTACAACTACAACTACCACTCCTACTTCTTCTACTTCTAATACTAATACTGCTACAAACCCTACTACTACAACTACTACTACTTCTACTTCTAATACTACTACTTTCACTGGTACTAACAACATGATACTGTTTCATGAAGCTTCATCTGACCAACACTAGTTATAATAAATTCATCACATCATTTTTACTACTACTACTTGCTTCTACTACTACTACTACTAACTTCCACTACTACTACCACTACTTACTTCTACAACTACTACTACTTCTCATCACATCATTTTTAAACTGATGGCGCCACCCACTGACCTCTAAACAACATGACACTGTTTCATGAAGCTTCAGTAACACGTCACCACTAGTAACAACTGTCATTATGGTTGCCTGTTGGTTTTTGTCACTTTTCCCGCAGTTTTAACTGACTCGTCGAAAACCGCGGGTAATAATCGTCAAACACTGAAAAATGCTAGTGATTTTGGAAGAAAAGCACATAATCTCTCACTCGTGGCACATTTTAAAAACAATTCTACAGCCGCTAAATGAAAATGAACCCGAGCGACCTGGATATAATTGCAGTCATAAAAGGGTTAATGGAGTTTGTCATTTACGCCGATCTTCAGTCGACCTGGTTAATGTGATCCACCGTGACCTTTACCCTCCACCGCGGATTCATAAGAATAAAGCCCAAAATGAGTACCTCGTGTTAAAGTTGGTAATAATCCGAGTTCTTCTTGTCGACGTCTTAAGCTACAGGACATTAACTGAAGTAGATTTTGAATTATTTGTATCAGTTCAACACTTTTAATCTTTCTTAAAGAAATGTTGGTTTTATCTAGCGATAAATTGCATTTGTATAAAAAGAAAGAAGAAAAATAGATAATTTGAATTGAATCTAAACCATAATCTACACCTGGATGAACAGAAAAGTGCTAGAACATCAGGTAGTTTGATGGTTAATGGTGTTAGCGTCACTTTAACAACAGAAGAGGTCGGTGCAGAAGCTCACCATCGCTCCAGGAAGACCTCGGGTTCCCTGGAAGCCTCTCAGACCTGAGGGGCCTGGCTTGCCGCCGGGACCCTGGAGACCTGGGTCGCCCTGCAGACGAGACAAACCGTTAGCAGCAAATAGGGACGATGGGAGGAAGCAAAAATACAACATCCTGTCTATGAAGTTTCAACAGCTTCTCGTCTTTTAGGGTTAAATATATTTGCCTGGAAGCTATTCTAGCGCCAGATGATTGATATTTTTCAATTTGATCTGCTGCTGGTACCTTTCCACCTTCTTTGCCAGCGGCTCCGGGCAAACCTTGCTCTCCGGGTGGTCCTGGGGATCCTGGGTGTCCGCGCTCTCCGCTTGGACCGGTCTCTCCTGTAGGACCCTGTAAAAAAAAAAAAGAAAAGGTGGGACTCATGAGTAGGGTTGTCAAGAACCGATGCTTCGGTACTAGCAAGAAAAATACAATAATAACAGATTCTTTTGGGACCGTAAGTACCATCATCTTATTGATAAACCTGCTACTCTGTGTGTCATTTGGAAATACTTTAGATTCGAGGAGGATGAATGTGGAGTAAATATTAACCCGTAAAAACCTGCAAAATCGTCTTTGAAGTTTGGAAATTAAAGGAGGAATCACTTCAGACTTCGAACAAAAACCTGACAGAGACCCTTCACTGCAACTACAGACGTGCACGTTCACTGTACTTTACTTTAAGTTTACTTAAATTTGACTATAAAGTTGTTTAATGTAACAATACGAGATGCTTTAATGAGGGTTGTTGTACTCATTTTACTTTGAATAAAACTTTATTTGTCCTTTACAGTATCGGTCGGATGACAGAAGCTGGAGAGTCACAGAGGTTTTTAAGAAAATGTGAAATCATACGTTATTTTTATACTTTAAGGCTGTTTGAATGTATAATAGTTTAGGTTTTGTTAATTACTTACACACTGATAAGACAACAATGTTATCTTTTTGTTTTCTCTGCTCATCACCGCTGATAAAAAGTATAATATTTTTGAATATCCATGAGACAAATGTTTGAAGAAGTTTTGTGATTATGCTTGAAGGCGGATCAACTCTGAATCTATCATAGTTTTTGGTTTTGTTTATTTTTGCATCTATGAGGAAAAACATGTTTCCATCACAACTCTTTAATTGTAAAACTATTGATTTTTATTTATTTTTTTCTTAAGACGTGTACTTTTAAACCATGGTATCGCAAAAAAAACTACTGGTATTGGCATCAACCAGTCACGAGTCCAGGAGATTAAATTAAGGTGAAGGATATTTTTAAACAGACCTTTCCAAAGTACAGCTCAGGGGCCACATGACTGCACTTAAATAAAGGTTATATAAAAATAAAGCGTATTTAGCTTGATTTATTACTTTTTTTGCTCCTTTAATTTAGTTTGATGGCCCCTCTGTATGAAATATGGCCCTCGAGAAAATCTACTTGCCTGCCTCTGTTTTTATAAGGTCATAAAATCGTTAATAAACTGAATATTTTTGATTTATTCATGATTTTCTTTTCTATAAATGAAAGGTTTAAATACTGTGAGTTCTTCTCACAACATTTTGACTTTACCTGTGGTCCCACGACTCCACCGGGTCCTGGGGGTCCAGTCTTTCCTTGGAATCCCTAAACACAGAAGCAATAATGATGGTCTGGACCATAGAGACTCCGAGTGTCTGTTTGACCCGCTCACCGTCTCTCCTCGCTGTCCAGGGTGTCCAGGCAGACCGTCTTTCCCGGGCGGACCCTGAGGATGTTCACAGAGACGAAGATGTCAGGCCTCGCGTCACAAACTTCTTCTCTTGGAACTTACGTTTGGTCCTTTGGGTCCGGGGAAGCCGACAGGCCCCTGAGGTCCATTTGGTCCCTTTTGAAATAAATCCAGATACACTTTGATCACACACTGATCAACACACAACTCGTTCTTCTGTATCTGAGCTCCTGGAAGTTACTCAGTAAATCAGACTTGGATGTAATAAGTCTTACTGACCCTCTCGCCGGGTGGACCAGGAGGCCCATCGTTGCCGGAGGTTCCCTGGGTAGAGAAAAAATAGTTAGGATCCTGATACGTTGCTGTATTTTTAGTTTAATATGATTTTTTATCAATATCAATACCAACATAAACACTTTACACAAAGAAGACTAGTTAAGGGTCAATGACGTTTCATTAACAGCTGATGAGGTTTCATTAAACAGCTGATGAGGTTTCATTAAACAGCTGATGAGGTTTCATTAAACAGCTGATGAGGTTTCATTAAACAGCTGATGTGGTTTCATGAAACAGCTGATGTGGTTTCATGAAACAGCTGATGAGGTTTCATTAAACAGCTGATGAGGTTTCATTAAACAGCTGATGTGGTTTCATGAAACAGCTGATGTGGTTTCATGAAACAGCTGATGAGGTTTCATTAAACAGCTGATGTGGTTTCATTAAACAGCTGATGAGGTTTCATTAAACAGCTGATGTGGTTTCATGAAACAGCTGATGTGGTTTCATTAAACAGCTGATGAGGTTTCATTAAACAGCTGATGAGGTTTCATGAAACAGTTGATGTGGTTTCATGAAACAGCTGATGAGGTTTCACGAAACAATTGATGAGATTTTATAAAACAGTTGATGAAGTTTGTTGAAACAGCTGTTGAGGTTTCATGAAACAGCTGATGATGTTTCATGAAACAACTGATGACATTTTATGAAACAGCTGTTGCGGTTTCATGAAACAGCTGATGAGGTTTCATTAAACAGCTGATGGGGTTTCATGAAACAGCTGATGATGTTTCATGAAACAACTGATGAGATTTTATAAAACAGCTGATGAGGTTTTATGAAACAATTGATGATTTTATAAAACAGCTGATGAGGTTTCACAAAAAACAATTAATGAGATTTTATAAAATAGCTGATGATGTTTCATGAAACAACTGATGACATTTTATGAAACAGCTGTTGAGGTTTCATGAAACAGCTGATGAGGTTTCATGAAACAGCTGATGATGTTTCATGAAACAACTGATGAGATTTTATGAAACAGCTGATGAACAAAGTAGCAGTAGAAGTAGCAAAGTACACTACTGTATTTTATGTTTTAAATAATGAGTGGTTTCATTCCGAGTCCTGAATTTGAGAGCAAAGAGCGCCATCTATGGGGCTTTGAAAACAAGGAAACCGTATCAAACTGTATCACGAAACCTTTGAGGCGTTGATAGAAACAAAATATTCAATATTTTCCAAAAATGAGCACAAAGTAAACTACTGTAATTGTGTTCTAAATGACATTGTATTTCATTTAATTTAAAAGTTGGATCAAAGTAGTTTTTCCAAGTCAAAGATTTGAGAGCGCCATCTAGGGGACCTTAAAAACAAGGACACTTTGGGAAACTGTATCACGAAATTATGATGTCGTTTATAGATAGAAAATATGCAATACTTTCCTAAAAAATGTATTTTGAAGTGGAACTATTTATCAGGAACACATTTATAACAAAAAACATCTTAATGGATAAATACTACGCAGTCCCCGTTTTTTGTCGTCTCATTTCGTCTTTGTGCGTTTGTGTTTTTCGGCAGATAATGAAGAGGTGATGACAAAAAGCTCCACACGGTCGAATGACGCAAACAAATGCAATCCGGCGTTAAATTTCTTTTATACATCCTCACCTTTGCTCCTGGCTTTCCAGTGGGTCCTCTCGCTCCTCGCCCGCCGCGCGGTCCCTGAAGGCAACACGCAGTTGTTTAATTTCCTCTCTAAAGACGGCGTCGAACGACAGGACAACTGCTCGAGAAAATAATCGATCGCTAATGTTGTTTTTCCCGAGCATCGCTACGTCAACATTCCCTGGGAAAGACATGCAATAAGGCTGCGGGCGGCAGCGTTTCATTCCTGCGCCATAAATCATGGAGGCTGACGGTTGAATTGCCTACCGTCGGGCCACGTTGGCCTCTGGGGCCCGGTTTGCCAGCGACTCCCTGAGAAGGAAAAACAAAAAAAAAAAAACATCATTTGTGAGTTTGTTTGCAAAAGTATTTCCTGCAGCAATATTTCATTAGAAACACAGACGCATGTCGAGGAAACAAATGGAAGCAAATTGCTTCGTTAAGTCGTTTCCCCGGAGGA
This sequence comes from Callionymus lyra, assembly GCF_982586985.1. Classification (NCBI taxonomy): domain Eukaryota; kingdom Metazoa; phylum Chordata; class Actinopteri; order Syngnathiformes; family Callionymidae; genus Callionymus; species Callionymus lyra. The sequence goes on from NC_141833.1 coordinate 19,640,930, forward strand.
ACTCGACAGCCTGAACTACCTGGTCAGGTGTAAAAAGACACCGTTTCCAAGGTCGTCTGCTCGTCACTGTCTGTCTGAAGACCAGTTCCATCGCTAACCCTTCTTTTATTTCATCCCTCGTTTCTCATCACCTTTTGACCCTGACATGACGCTTTTAACTACGTACTTATCAATGTATTCTCTGCTGCCTGAACATGGAAATAAATAAATGTATTTATTATGTACATGTTTATGTATTTTTATATATACAGTATATACTGTATATATTATATAAAGTTGATCTAATCTAATATACACAAACATATATATATAAACATGCATACACATTTATAAATACACACATATACACACACGCGCACACAAATATGTACAAACATATATATATACACTCACGCGCATACACATTTGTAAATACACACACATATATGTAGACACGCGCATACACATTTATAAATACACACATATATACACGCACACACACATATATATAAACATATGTACACACACATACACCCGCACACATATATATATACAGTATATATATATATATATATATATATATATATAAATACACACACACACTTATATCCACATACATACACACACACATATATACACACACACACACATATATATATAAACATATGTACACACACATACACCCGCACACATATATATACAGTATATATATATATATATATATATAAATACACACACACACTTATATCCACATACATACACACACACATATATACACACACACACACACATATATATAAACATATGTACACACACATACACCCGCACACATATATATACAGTATATATATATATATATATATATAAATACACACACACATATATACACACACACGACCATATTTGACCTTAAAAAAAGATGGTTCTTACCCTTGTTCCTTTCTCTCCGTTTGCACCAGGGAATCCTGGGAAGCCGTTGGAACCCTGAAAAAAATAAATATATTTTTGTTTATGGTCTTAAAACCATCATCTAACTGTAATGAATTCTTTATTTTTGTTATTATTCAGTATCAAATGTATTTCAACTCATGTATTTTTAATGATTATATTTAAAAATATATATACTTTTTGTATTGTTGTCTTCTATTTAATAATGCGGGCTATAGGGGAAAATAGTTCCATGGTCACAAGTGTCAATGAACAAATAAAATCTGGAGTTTTGAGAAGAATCGAAATACAAAGATGAATAAGGTAATAAAAAATAGTTAATACACATTTTTTAAAGGAGAGTTAAATGTTATCTAGTCAATGTTTTGCTTAAAAACAAGTTAACATTTTGTTGTGTCCAAGTTTCTCGTGCTAATATGCTATTGACTCTCATGCTAACATGCTAATGACTCTTATGCTAGTGACTCTTTAGCTAACATGTAAGTGACACTCGTGCTAACATACTAATGACTCTCATGCTAGCTTGCTAATGACTCTCATGCTAATGAATATTATTCTAGTGACTCTCGTGCTAACCCTGCTAATGACTCTTGTCCTAACATGCTAATGACTCTCATGCTAGTGACTCTCATGCTAACATGCTAATGACTCTTATGCTAGTGACTCTTCTGCTAACATGTTAGTGACACTCGTGCTAACATACTAATGACTCTCATGCTAGCTTGCTAATGACTCTCATGCTAATGAATATTACTCTAGTGACTCTCGTGCTAACCCTGCTAATGACTCTTGTCCTAACATGCTAATGACTCTCATGCTAGTGACTCTCGAGCTAACATGCTAATGACTCTTATGCTAGTGACTATTTGGTTAAAATATTAGTGACACTCGTGCTAACATACTAATGACTCTCATGCTAGCTTGCTAATGACTCTCATGCTAATGAATATTATTCTAGTGACTCTCGTGCTGACCCTGCTAATGACTCTTGTCCTAACATGCTAATGACTCTCATGCTAGTGACTCTCGAGCTAACATGCTAATGACTCTTGTCCTAACATGCTAATGACTCTCATGCTAGTGACTCTCGAGCTAACATGCTAATGACTCTTGTCCTAACATGCTAATGACTCTCATGCTAGTGACTCTCGAGCTAACATGCTAATAACTCTCTTGCTAATGACTCTAGCAACTATCATGCTAACATACTAATGATCCTCATGCTAATGAGGTAACACGAAGCCTCCTCAAGTCGTCACTACTTAATGTCACAGGAAGTTGACGTCATGAGGAGGAAGTAGATCGACGTTGTCAACTCGACATTAACTGATGGATTTGTCGGTAAAACATGAGTATAGCGAGATATTTATTTACTTCAACTAAATACTTAAAGTAAATGCAGAAATATTTTCTCAAGAGTTGACAAAGGTGGCGACGTCGTGGGCAGAATATTCAAAGCGTAACACGGCGTCGGCAGCAGGAAGTGAAGTAATGGCCGGACGAGCCCGACGTGTGCGCCGTAGATAAGAGCGTCCAGTGAAGCAGCGACGAATCGGGGCTAACGACGCGAGGAACCGAGGGAGCGTCAGGAAGCAGTCGCCAACAAACACAGGAGCCGATAGAGCGACTCGTGCTGATAAAAAAAGCAAATGGGCCAAGACCGTGACCCTGAACAAACTCATGGGGACGACGTGACATTTTAGAACGTTGATGTTGCAGAGTAGAGATGACGAACGCCAGCGGATTATTCATGAAAACTTTCTTTTTTTTTCATTTTTAGAGGAAAATGAAATGAAATCCAGCCGACAATGATTCCTCATAGAGCCCAAATAAATACTGCAGCAAAACTATACATAGAATAAACACGATTTAATCTGCCTTTGCATTAATACAATATATTTTTAATTTGAAGTATTGATCAACCAGAATTGATCATACCTGAGGTTCCAACTGATAGTTAAGATTTTTAATTTTTGGGGTGTTTTGGGAACTTTTATGTGCCACACAATTATATGAATAAACATTTATCAGATAATATAAAAATCACTGATATATTTGTTATAGGTATATATTGTTAAATATATTGTTGAAAATATTTCTCATTTTCTTTGCAGATCCTTCTTTTTTCTTTTACCAACATAGTTTAAAATATATATATATATATTTTCTTTTTTATTCTGGTTTTATTATTAATTTGATTTATTTCATACCTTTGAACCTTGTCTTCCGGGGTATCCTGGCAGTCCAGGAACTCCAAGTTTTCCCTGAACAGGAGGAAACAAAACATGTTTATTGTTCAACATTTTAAAATATATAAACATCGTAAATATACACGATTTGCTAATGACTCTCGCTAGGACCGGTAAGAATTAATTACCACCGCCAAGGAGAACATGTTATCAAGAACGGATTACATTACATATAGATATATATGAACATAAATAAATGTAGGACATTGATAATTACTCTTTCCCAAATTTGATAACGTACGTAAGGTTTGGCTAAGAAGGAGCGTTAAAGTAAAGTCTTCAAGTTTTATATGTTATATGTACTGGACTGAAAACAGTTAAGATATAGTGTGTTTTCATAAAAAACACTTCCTGCTTTTATTTCTTAAGAGCACTCCTTAGAACATATTAGTACTTAAGAGCTTCTTAACTAATCTAGAAAACACATCTTTCTTTCAGAGCATTCTTAAGAGCCCTACTAAAAAGAAAGTAGAACCTAAGAACCTTTTCACTAATCTGTGAAACACCTTCTTTTTCAGGGCATTTTAAAGATCAATTCAAAGAAGATCCATGCACATAAGAGCTTCTTAACTAATCTGGTAAACACTCCCTTCTTTCAGAGCGTTCTTAAAAGCGCTCCTGAGAAGATAGTAGCACTTAAGAGCTTCTTAACTAATCTAGAAAGCACTTCCTTCTGTCAGAGCATTCTTAAGAGCCCTACTAAGAAGACAGTAGCACCTAAGAGCTTCTTAACCAATCTGGGAAACAATCCCTTCTTTCAGAGCATTCTTATGAGCACACCTAAGAAGACAGTAGCACTTAAGAACTTCTTATCTAACCTGGGAACAACCGGTCATTATCTTGTTTAATCAGAATATGAGTGAAAGATCTGAAGAAGTTGTTATAATTAGTTGAAATGTGATTAAATTAGCTTCTTGCTAACGTTGTAAAATGACTAGTCCTAGTATTTGGTTGGTTAAGAATCCTCAACAAACTTCTCTCACCTTCTCTCCGGAGGTTCCTGCAGATCCAAGTTCTCCGTTGGGTCCCGAGTTACCCTTCGGGCCCTCGGGTCCGTCTTCTCCTCGAGGTCCTAGAACGCCGAGTTCTCCCTACGCGGCCCCGACACACAACACACACCTGCGTTGAATACCACGACACAAACACCCGGAGTGTGTCGGAGTCTCACCTTGTCGCCCTTGAGACCCATGTCGCCCTTGAAGCCCGGGAAGCCATCTTCTCCCTGAGACACAAACACAGGTGTTGAGGATTCATCACAGAATCTTAAGACGATGAAAGAGAATCAGAATCTGTTTAAAAAATCGCTGTAATTGAATGAAAACATCAATTGAGGCGACGAGACTGTTCCAAATATGTTACTCTAGTGACCTCTGGTGGTTACATATCAAAGTGCAGCGGCTTATATGAAGCGATTAAACCACAGCTGGACACAAACGACTAATAAAATCTAAATTTAAATTTAAAAAAAAATCTAGCTCGGTGGAAATAATTGTTTTTTTTGTAAAATAGATTTGTAATGACATATTTTCCCCAAGAATTATAGATTTCTTCTCAATATTTACTCTTTTAACTCATAATATCCTTTTAACTCACCAGATATATATATACAAATATGTCTATATACACAATTATATGCAAAGATTTAATATAAAAGAAAAATAAGATTAATTCATTAAATAAATGTAAATAGAAGTAGAAATAAATGAAACACTGACAACCACTGCTATACAAAAATGTGCATTTATGGAGTTAAGAAACAAAAGAAAACATAAAATCGATTTGAGTTAAAATTCATGGCAACAACTTGGCAGGAGTAAATATTTGTTTTTTAAATCTAAATAACTAGGTAAGTTAGTGTAGGTAATTATTATTTTTAAAGCGCCTATAAGGAATGAAATGATTAAATAAACATAAATTAAATTAGAACAACAGTGACAACCACAATGAATGTGCAATTTTGGATTTTATTTTTTTTTTAAACCCGACAAATTTCTTTATTATTATTATTTTTTTACCATCAAATTGTTATCCGTTTTCTCAACATTATTCATTTATTTTAACTTATAATATCCTTTAAACCAGCCATTAAAATATATATATATATATATACACATACAATCATAAATATATAAAAAATATAATAAAACAAAATTAAATCATTCAATAAACGTCAATTGAGCTATAAAAAAATAAACACCATCAACCACATCTGGACACAAATGTGTATTTATAGGGTTTTCAATTTTATTCTAAATTAAACGACTTATAAAATAAATTAGCGTGAAAAAAAAAGAATCAGGACAATCTAGCTCAGCGGAAATAATTCTGAATAAACAAAGCTTTCATCTCTTTAAATGTTCCGCGCATCATTAGCGCTGAAAGAGCTTTTAGCTCGACAGGAAGTAGTTTGATGAAAAAAACACATTTTAGGTAGAAAAATGGATTTTCAAGTATTTACCTTTTCTCCTTTGCCTCCTTTAAGGCCCCGGATTCCTTCAGCGCCCTAAACAGAAAAGAAAAACATGTCATTTCACACCAAAAAAAAACTCTTTTATTGTCATGATCGAATAAAAGACTTGAATTAAAGGAGAAAACAGAGCAAAAGCTTTTTACCTTGACACCGCGGGGTCCCGGGTAGCCTATAGATCCCATGGGACCCGGATGACCCTTGATGAGCGAAACAAAAAGATGAAACCATTACAAAGTGTTATTGAACACTTTTTAAATAAAGTTAAGTTGAAAGAAGCTTGACTCACGAGTACTCCCTTCTCTCCGGGGGGACCTTCCTTTCCAGGGTGACCCTACAGACGAGAGCATGACTTCAGGGAACCTTCCATCAAAGTGTGTGTGGAGTGTGTAGTTCTACTCACTGGAGGGCCGTCGGCACCACCGAGTCCAGCCAGGCCTTGTTTACCTTGAGGTCCCTGCAGAGAGATGGGGTTTAGGAACCGTGTCGTCTGGAACTATGATCCTCTCAAGGATCACTCCAGATATTTTGTCTCTTCACATGTAAACACGCCGACTCAGCAGAGCTTCTGCAGAATCAAGCCTGTGGTTTAGAGAGACTTACTTTTTCTCCAGGAGGTCCGATGGGACCTTGAGGACCAACGAGACCCTGTGAGAAACCACAAGCATGTTAGATGATTTGGACTTTAGTTCTTTACTTATTTCTACTTAAGTTCTTGACTTCGTCCTCCTTTAGTTCTTTACTTCTTCCTACTTCAGTTCTTTACTTCTTCTTAGTTTAGTTCATAACTTATTACTACTTTAGTTCTAGACTTAAGTGTTTAACTTATTCCTACTTTAGTTCTTCCTTCTTTTGTTCTGGACTTTTACCTTCTTAAGTCCTTACCTTTCCTACTTTAGTTCTAGACTTATTCTTACTTAAGTTTTTTACTTATTCCTACTTAAGATTTGTACTTCTTCCTACTTAAGTTCTTTACTTCTTCCTACTTAAGTTCTTTACTTCTTCCTACTTAAGTTCTTTACTTCTTCCATTTGAGTTCTTCCTACTTAAGTTTATTAACTTATGCCTACTTTAGTTCTTTCTACTTAAGTTATTTACTTCTTCCTATTTTAGTTCTTACTACCTAAACTCTTTACTTCTTCCTACTTTACTTCTTCCTACTTAAGTTCTTTACATCTTCCTATTTTAGTTATTCCTACTTAAGTTCTTTACTTCTTCCTATTTAAGCTATTTACTTCTTCTTACTTTACTTCTTCCTACTGAAGTTATTTACTTCTTACTACTTAAGTACTTAAAATATTTACTTATTGCTACCTTTTTTTTGCTTTATTTACAGTTTTTTCAAGGTGTATTTTCTTTCTTCTTATACATATAAATAATGACATTTTGGTCCGAAATAAATTAAAAAATTAAAATAATATTATTAAAAAATCCTACTCCTAAGTGCATTTCCTTTATAAATATTTTAACATCCATTTGTAAGAAAAGGTTTTTGCATCTTAAAATAAAAGATTAAAAGTATTTAGTGATTAATCTTCATTAAATATTATTTATTAAAATAAATTTAAAGTTAAAAGATGCTGAAATGAATCAGGAACATATCTCATCGATCAATGATGATATATATGCAGATTATTAGGTCATGTGACCATATATAGACATGTGTTCAATGTTCCACTGAAGTGACTTCAACTATTTTTCATTTATATTCTGAAAATAAAAGTTTGATTCCACACAAGACGTCAGTGATCAGCACCAGTCGTGAGACTCGAACATCGAAGCAGTTTTTCACCATTAGTCACGGAAAACAGTGTTTTTTCCTGCATTTCGCATCGATAACGAGATTGTTGTGACACCTTGGAGAGACTTTAGCGGAGACTTTAGCAGAGACTTCAGCAGAGACTTTAGCAGAGACTTTAGCAGAGACTTTAGCAGAGACTTTAGCAGAGACTTTAGCAGAGACTTCAGCAGATACTTTAGTAGAGACTTTAGCAGAGACTTTAGCAGAGACTTTAGCAGAGACTTCAGCAGATACTTTAGCAGAGACTTTAGCAGAGACTTTAGCAGAGACTTCAGCAGAGACTTCAGCAGAGACTTTAGCAGAGACTTTAGCAGAGACTTCAGCAGAGACTTCAGCAGATACTTTAGCAGAGACTTTAGCAGAGACTTTAACAGAGACTTTAGCAGAGACTTTAGCAGAGACTTTAGCAGAGACTTTAGCAGAGACTTTAGTAGAGAGACTTTAGCAGAGACTTCAGCAGAGACTTCAGCAGAGACTTTAGCAGAGAGACTTTAGCAGAGACTTCAGCAGAGACTTTAGCAGAGACTTCAGCAGAGACTTCAGCAGAGACTTCAGCAGAGACTTCAGCAGAGACTTTAGCAGAGACTTTAGCAGAGACTTTAGCAGAGAGACTTCAGCAGAGACTTTAGCAGAGACTTTAGCAGAGAGACTTCAGCAGAGACTTTAGCAGAGACTTTAGCAGAGACTTTAGCAGAGACTTTAGCAGAGACTTTAGCAGAGACTTTAGCAGAGAGACTTCAGCAGAGACTTTAGCAGAGACTTTAGCAGAGACTTTAGCAGAGAGACTTCAGCAGAGACTTTAGCAGAGACTTTAGCAGAGAGACTTCAGCAGAGACTTTAGCAGAGACTTTAGCAGAGAGACTTCAGCAGAGACTTTAGCAGAGACTTCAGCAGAGAGACTTCAGCAGAGACTTTAGCAGAGACTTCAGCAGAGACTTTAGCAGAGACTTTAGCAGAGAGACTTCAGCAGAGACTTTAGCAGAGACTTCAGCAGAGACTTTAGCAGAGACTTTAGCAGAGAGACTTCAGCAGAGACTTTAGCAGAGACTTTAGCAGAGACTTCAGCAGAGAGACTTCAGCAGAGACTTTAGCAGAGACTTTAGCAGAGAGACTTCAGCAGAGACTTTAGCAGAGACTTTAGCAGAGACTTTAGCAGAGACTTCAGCAGAGACTTCAGCAGAGACTTTAGCAGAGACTTCAGCAGAGACTTCAGCAGAGACTTTAGCAGAGACTTTAGCAGAGACTTTAGCAGAGAGACTTTAGCAGAGACTTTAGCAGAGACTTCAGCAGATACTTCAGCAGAGACTTCAGCAGAAACACTCGAGCGAAGGGAAGAGAAAAGAAGACTTTTAACGCCTGATGACCAAAACAGAAGAGCAAGAGTCGTCGTCTGAAGCTCCAGTTACTCTTGAGTGAGGAGGACGAGAAGGTGAAGACAGACGCTGAGAGCGACGTGAAGAACAAGAAGAAGAAGAGAACTAAAGAAGAGTAAAAAGAAGAAGAGAGAGAGAGGGATTTGGAAAACAGACGAGGAGACTTACATGAGTCCCGGGAAGACCTTGCTGACCGGAAGGGCCTGGTTCTCCTTGTGGACCCTGAACGAGACAAAGATGAGTTGAAATTAAACTTTTTTTAAAAGTCAGACTGAAGATGATTTTGAAATTTGAATCCAATAAACTGTTATTTCATTTTAATTGAGTTTATTAACTTCTTTATTTATCAAAAATATTTATATTTTTCTATACTTTTTTACTCATTATATATATGTATTTAGTGCAGAGATGCCATCTAGTGGACTCTGAAGATAATGACACTGTTTCATGAAGCTTCATCAACACATCACTACCATCTAGTGGACTCTGAAGATAATGACACTGTTTCATGAAGCTTCATCAACACATCACTACCATCTAGTGGACTCTGAAGATAATGACACTGTTTCATGAAGCTTCATCAACACATCAGTACCATCTAGTGGACTCTGAAGATAATGACACTGTTTCTTGAAGCTTCATCAACACATGACTACCATCTAGTGGACTCTGAAGATAATGACACTGTTTCATGAAGCTTCATCAACACATCACTACCATCTAGTGGACTCTGAAGATAATGACACTGTTTCATGAAGCTTCATCAACACATCACTACCATCTAGTGGACTCTGAAGATAATGACAGTGTTTCATGAAGCTTCATCAACACATCACTACCATCTAGTGGACTCTGAAGATAATGACACTGTTTCATGAAGCTCCATCACTAGTTACAAACAATTAAACACAAGTGTGTGTTTCTAACTCTTTTGAGTTAAACAAAAGCCACAAATAAAACCTTGTATTTTATTTTTTTAAAAACTATTATTTCCACACAATAAAAACCCAGCTCTTAATTACACTCTTGCAGAGAATCTGGTACCGATCGTTAAAGGCCGGTTCTGTGGATCCGTCTGGGTATGGATCAGGACTAACAAAAGCCTCCCTGCTGTGACGCACAAAACAAACACACACAAAAGCAGCTGGAACGCGTGAGGAAACGGCTGCAGCTGTTACAACACAAACACCGATTGTGAGCGAAGGCGCCGCTGAGCAACACAAACGTCAAACACACCACTTTTCTTAGGAGCGTTTGTTTCTCCTGAGGTGGACCGCGTGGGACGGTTCCCGTCGTCCCAGGACGAGAGCGACCGGACGGCACGGACCTGGTTCTAGGATCTTCTTCCCTCACAGGTCACGAGTCGTTATCTCACTTCGTGTAAACCGTGATGTCTCAATTCTTTGACCTTTGACCCCACGCCAGCAGCTTTCTTTAAGTCTTGTCATGTGTTTATATCGACATAAGTTATGATGTAAACGGAGTTTTTCACTCAGTGACCCCAGAAGTTTTCCTGCTGTGAAGAAACACGTGATGATGAATCACTTTTAGCTTCTTAAAGCTTTGGTTTTAGTTCGTCTTTAACTTTTCATTCTGATGTCGAATCTTCTTCTGGATCAGACCTGAGCAAAGTGTGGCCCCATGAGGTCAAAGGTCAAGCAGAAAAGGTTTTATTTATTCTTTAAATTTTGGAATCTTCGTTTTAGGACCTTGGCTTTTTTTTTTGTCCATCAAAAGTATTAGTAAGTAGTATTAAGTAGTAGTAATTAGTAGTAATTATATTTGGAAAAAACTTCCACTTGATTTTGCTAGATTTTTTTTTTCGTTTAAAGAAAACTAACATATTGTTTTAAATAAAAATAAAAATAGACTGAATGTCAAATAAAAACAATAAACATAAAAGAAATCTAGGTAATATAAAGTAAATATAATAAATCACAATAAAATAAATTAAATAACAACACATCTAAGAAATATAAAATAAAATACAATAAATCACAATAAAATAAATCAATTAAATTAAAATAAACAAAAGTAATATGAAATAAAATATAATAAATCACAGTAAAATACAATAAACACATACATTAAAGTAAAACAAATCTAAGAAATATAAAATAAAATATAATATCTGTAAGTATTGCTGATCTGGACGCCAGTGGATGAACCTAAAAGCAATTTTCTTTTATTTTGAAAGAGAAGAGTGGATTATGCTCACATCCTGCATAATAATATACGAATAAATCTTATAATAAATCATATTTTAAACCTTTGAAAACTATGTTTATATATATCATAATGAAGCAGCGAATAGACAACAAAGCGTCATTTGTAAATCACTTAAGCTCGTAAAACATTTCATAATATATTTTCCTGCACTTGTACGACAAGATAACATCACAATTAAAGTCAAAAAAGCTTCTCACCATGTTTCCTTTGGGACCACCTTGACCATCGATTCCAGGAAGACCCTAAGAAAGAACCAATATTTAAAAAAAAATCCCTTAAAGATATACTTGAAAGTAACAATTCTGGAACATACTCTCTGTCCTGAAGTACCAGGGGACCCTCTTGGACCCAGCAGACCCCGGGGACCCTGGAGAAGAAACGGATTAACAGATTAATAATAATAATAATAATAATTGTAATGTACACAATATTTAAAAGTTCATTTATACACACACGGAATTGTTAAATACTGACCCCGTGTGGTTTAATTAAGCAGCTACAGGTTAACATTGAAATGTGTGGGTCATAAATCTTTAGGTCACAGACTGTGAATGAACTGTGACCCCCTGCTGAGAGGGGTAGTTGTGGGAAATGAACTTAGTCAGTCGGTGGATCGCGATGACTCGAGCAGACAGGAATGCAGACGGTTATGAACGCAGAGAAAAATTCCTGTTGCTGATGCGGTTTTAAGATCAGAGCTATTTGTGACCAAGTGAGGAGACGTTGGAATTCTATCCAATGACTTACGCTCTCTCCGGCGACGCCCCTCTGTCCCACCTGGCCGTCTTCACCCTTCAGGGGAACACAGAGTTGAAGTCGTTATGAAGGTACATCATGAGAATATTGAATGTTTTAACTTTTAATTATATTTAAAAAGGTATTACAATTAAAATAAATCTAATTAAAATTAAATAAAATATAATAAATCACAATAAAATAAATACAAATTGAAATTAATCTAAGTAATATAAAATATAATAAATTACAATACAATAAAATAAATAAAAATAAAAATAAATCGAACTAATATAAAATAAAATATAATAAATCACAATAAAATACATAAGAATTGAAATTAATCTAAGTAATATAAAATATGATAAATCACAATACAATAAAATAAATAAGAATTGAAATTAATCTAAGTAATATAAAATAAAATATAATAAATCACAATAAAATCAAATAAAAATAAATAAAACGTGAAATAAATCTAAGTAATAGAAATTGAAATAAAATAAAATAAAATCCAAGTTATATAAAATAAAATATAATAAATCACAATAAAATAAATAGAAATTTAAATAAAAAAGAAAAAAATCCAAGTTATATAAAATAAAATAAATAAATCTAAATTAAAATAATTTATCAAAATTAAACAATATATACATTTTACTTTAGGAATCTTTTAATTCAAGAATTCCTCAGGTTGTTTTTATTTAATTATTGAATTCACTAATATGTACATTAAAGGGTTGATTTTCTTAACTATTGAATTTAAACAATAGTTTAATATTCTTATTTCAATAATTCAGAAATACATTTTCTTAATTCAGTTAATTTTTAATTTCTGGCCTAAAAATGAATTAATAATCATAAAATAATCAATAAATATAAGTAACATAAAATGAAGTAAATCACAATAGAATAAAATAAAAATAAAATAAATCAAATTAAAATAAATCGTATTAATATAAAATAAAATATAATAAATCACAATAAAATAAATAGAAATTAAAAAAAAAAAAAAAAAATCAAAGTTATATAAAATAAAATATAATAAATCACAATAAAATAAAATAAATAAATCAAAATTAAAATAATTTATCAAAATTAAACAATTTATACATTTTACTTTAGGAATCTTTTAATTCAAGAATTTCTCAGGTTGTTTTTATTTAATGATTGAATTCACTAATATGTACATTAAAGGGGTTGCTTTTCTTAACTATTGAATTTAAACAATAGTTTAATATTCTTATTTCAATAATTCAGAAATACATTTTCTTAATTCAGTTAATTTTTTAATTTCTGGCCTAAAAATGAATTAATAATCATAAAATAATCAATAAATATAAGTAACATAAAATGAAGTAAATCACAATAAAATAAAATAAAAATAAAATAAATCGTATTAATATAAAATAAAATAAAATAAATAGAAATTTAAATAAAAAAGAAAAAAATCCAAGTTATATAAAATAAAATATAATAAATCACAATAAAATAAAAGAAATAAATCAAAATTAAAATAATTTATCAAAATTAAACAATATATACATTTCACTTTAGGAATCTTTTAATTCAAGAATTTCTCAGCTTGTTTTTATTTAATGATTGAATTCACTAATATGTACATTAAAGGGTTGATTTTCTTAACTACTGAATTTAAACAATAGTTTAATATTCTTATTTCAATAATTCAGAAATACATTTTCTTAATTCAGTTAATTTTTAATTTCTGGCCTAAAAATGAATTAATAATCATAAAATAATCAATAAATATAAGTAACATAAAATGAAGTAAATCACAATAAAATACAATAAAAATAAAATAAATCGTATTAATATAAAATAAAATAAAATAAATAGAAATTTAAATAAAAAAGAAAAAAATCCAAGTTATATAAAATAAAATATAATAAATCACAATAAAATAAAAGAAATAAATCAAAATTAAAATAATTTATCAAAATTAAACAATATATACATTTTACTTTAGGAATCTTTTAATTAAAGAATTTCTCAGCTTGTTTTTATTTAATGATTGAATTCACTAATATGTACATTAAAGGGTTGATTTTCTTAACTATTGAATTTAAACAACAGTTTAATATTCTTATTTCAATAATTCAGAAATACATTTTCTTAATTCAGTTAATTTTTAATTTCTGGCCTAAAAATGAATTAATAATCATAAAATAATCAATAAATATAAGTAACATAAAATGAAGTAAATCACAATAAAATAAAATAAATCAAATTAAAATAAATCTTATTAATATAAAATAAAATATAATAAATCTCAATAAAAATAAATCTAAGTAATATAAAATAAAATAAAATAAATTAATAATAATAATAATAAACAAAAGAAAACACATATTAATAAAAAAAAAAGTTAAAAAAAGATAAATATTTAAAATATTTCACCATTTTTTATCCTGATGACACTGATTTATTTCCTTGAAACACACTTAGGAATCGTAAATGATTTTTCTGGCAGGAAAAATTGTAAAAAAAAAAGTGAAAAATGTAAAGCATCTCACTCTCTGGCCGTCGTCTCCTGGAGCCCCCGGAGCACCTGTGGGGCCGTGTTCTCCCTGCAGACGACATCACAAGTTCATCACCAGCTCGGGTCGACGGCAAGAAAACAAAAAAGACTCGTCATCGAAGCTCTGAAGGACATCATAGCGTCTGTATTTCTAGATCCTCTATAAGAAGACCTTACAATTACCCTGGTATAGGATCAGGAACCCGAGGCTTCCCACAAATAAGCCTCTGGGATTCTTTCCCTTCTGCTTCTCTACGGGCTCCTGAATTCCACAACCTACCACTCGCTGGGATCCTGGCCCGGGTCGGAGACTGACCATGTGGTTCTGGAAGCGTGGCTGGCTAAAACCGAACCGGGGCGCTAACATCCATCAAACTAAACATAAGTCTCTGAAGTTTCCTCGGAGCAGCGTCGACCGTGACAGATTAAAAAAGGCCCTTGAACCCCCGGGGGCCACCACTCACCCGGTGTCCCTTCTCTCCAGGAAGTCCGGGGAGTCCGTCGAAACCTCTGTCGCCCTGGAAACAACAAAGTGAGTTTTTTTTTTTCTCGTCGTTTTAAACACAATCGTACGCGTCGGCTTTACCTTTCCTCCGGCCTCTCCCGGCATTCCCCGAGCACCATCTGCTCCGTTGCGACCCTGTTGGGCAAACAAACACCCGGGTCAGAACCGGTGACTCACCATTGTGTGGAATAAGGAGACGGAAGGATTATCTCGTATTGGACTGGATGTTGGTAATCGTGTGCAGCTGATTTCATAAAACAGCGGGATGTTCCTGAAAAGATTTTGCAGCTTTAAAGAGAGGAAGTGCACTTTTCTTACCCGCTTTCCTGCTTTTCCTGGAGGGCCGGAGGAACCCTGAAGTCCTCTGGGGCCCTGCAGACGGAACCATGAAGAAGTCAAGAAGCAAATCATTCAGTAAAAAACATTGTCTTTGTGTTAAGAAATGGGGATTTAAAGAAAAATAGAAAACTTTATATCAATTATTATCAATAATAAATCCACCTCCTTGTACACGCACACATAACACTTTATAAATGACGCTAACAACTTAGCTCGTTAGCATACGGTGAAGACGGACAGGTTTGTTTGGAAGTTCACGATCTTATAAGAAAACAACTGAGACGAGATGAAAAGTTCTTACAATATGTTGCTTTAACAAAGGAGGTTGAAAGAGACGAGTGACTGGATCACTAGTGTTTGACTAGATCATAAGTTAGTATTACTTCCGTGTATATACTGAGCTAAGTCAGCGTGCCGGCAATAGCGCCATAGCAACCGAGTCTATCAAGCTGCGCCGCACAGTTCACAGACGGACGGAGACGTAAACAACAACGAGACATAGAAGTACAAATTGACAACTTTACAGAACGTGACACTGATTGGTCAAAGTGCGAATTTAAGAAATGCTTGATTTATACAATAAAAAAATTATTAATTATTGCACATGTTTTCTATATGCAAATCGCACATGCCAAAATCGCGATCTCAATATTTTACCAATATATTGTTCAGCCCTAGCAGAGACGCTACCTAGTGGAATCTGAAGATAATGACACTGTTTCATGAAGCTTCAGAAACACTAGTCTTTTGTATCGTGAAACCGCATCATAAACTACCTTTTATTAAATACTAAACTATCACAAAATAAAGAACTGGATCCAAAACTCCTTCTTGTTGGACCAATAAAACTCTTACCTGTGGACCGGAGTCTCCAGAGTCTCCTTTAGCTCCCGGAGCACCAGAGTTTCCCTGTTAGAAAATGACAGTAAATTCAAGAGACTGAACGTTGACACATCACGACACAGGAGCTCTAGTTACAGAATTTATAATCTGTAAGGCTGCATTAGGCTGATGCATGCAGTGAGGAAAAAGAGCTGAGCCAAAAGGAAGTCTAAGTTACTGGTTCTGAGGTGCTACAGGAAAGAACTTTAACTACTTGATCTGTTAGTTGGACGATAGGAAAAAAAAAAGTATAAACTGCAGAGAGACCACCTGAGTGAAAACAAAATAATCTTTTAAGTAAGTAAAGTAAGTAAGTAATTTATATTTGTAGAGCGTTTTTTCCAGACCAGGGTCACAAAGCGCTTAAACAATCAAAGCAATACTCACAAAACTAATAAAATATATACTAAAAAAAGGTCAAGACAACACCAGGACAAACATAGGAACACAGTCTCAGAAAATCAAGGAAAAGACTGCACGAATGTGAGTTCTTCTACTAGAGCGGGTCAGAATTCTCGCTGCAGAGTTCTGTATCAACTGCAGGCGAGACACATCCTTCTTTTAAGTAACAATTAATTAAATTGATATTTAAGAATATCTTTTTTTGTTCACGTCCAGAACAATAAAAGCAGTGAAACTGCTGGATTTGATTATCTTAGTGTAGGAAAGTCTAAATTACGGAAGTAAATATGTGACATTAGACTTTGAATAGGATTTTTACAACAAAACCAGACTTTTAATCTGACTTGTTCTGTTTTTATTTCAATGCATTAAAACATTAAGTCCAAATTTGAATGCGTTAAGGAATTCAATGTTTAATAATGTTTATTTTAAACAACTTACTTTTGAAATATATTTTTTTAAATATTTGTTACACTCAATTATTACTTAATTTAACACTGACATTATTACACGTTGCCAGAAATTTGATGTTTTTTTAATTTGAATTTTGATTTTTAATTTGATTTTTTTATTTGATGCTTTAAAAATCCAATGTTGATAATTCCTTGTAACACTAAATTATTCAATTTTTTTTTTAATTGAGATTTAAACACATTTAAATTTTATACAGAATTTAAAAAAAAGAGGACAGAAATGTGATGCTTTCTTAACTTTAAAAGAGATTTTGATGTAAAAAATAGTAAAATAGCCAAATATTTACAAACTAAATAATATAATGAACTCTGATTTTTTAATAAAAATAATCTATAATATTAAGTATATTCTCGTTGTCACTATCTTCTATCACTGATCTGAACTGGTGTTTTGTCAGGACCAGTGAAGCAAACGGAGCGCCCCATGATTTCAGGGGCGACGATCAGATCAGTAGTTGAAACGTGGGTGAACTCACCAGTGGACCGGATCTGCCCGTCATACCTGCCGGGCCTGGAGCTCCTCTCATCGCCAGCTGTGGACCAGAAGGAAAACCAGTCATAAACCAACACTCAATAATATGGGCGCGGCAGCAAATCAGCTACTATTGTTTCACGAGGTCAGAGAATCACTTTAAAAACTATTAAAACAATCATTTATAAATGTTGCTGACGACCAACAATGTCATTATTTAACAGACGTGAGTCAATCAACATCTTTGTTTCTCTTTTCTTTCCTTTATCTGTCGTTTTGGTGGAGAATACTTAACATGAAATATTACACAATTAAATTGCTAATTTCCTAATTATTTAATCAATATTATTTAATTAAACTGGATGTATTTTGTTTTATTTATATTTATGTTTATTCTATTTTGCCACCAACAAAAAAACACACAACTGGCGATAAAAGTTTTCTGATTCTAACTACATTTCACCTTTTTTTTATTAGATTTTTCGTTGTTGTTATTACAAAATAATTACATATAAAAAGGTAGAGGTATTTGGATTATATAATATGCAATGAATAGTTAATATATATATATATACAGTATATATATATATATTACCTCAATATATATATATATATATATATATATATATATTGAGGTATTGTCTCCAAAGGGTGTGCAATAAAAAGTTGTAGTTCTAGTAGTTTTTGCCTCGTTATAAATGTTTATTGTTATTGATATATTTAGGATAATTTATAATGTATTCATTATTTTTACTATTTATAAGGTTGTATCTAATTTTTTAAATAATTATCATCATTTTTTAATTATTTTTTTTAATTATTACTTTCTACTATTACTATTACTATTACTATATATATATATATATATGTAATATAAAATAGCTTCTAAGTGTTTTGATTTATACCAAAAAACAAAAATAAAAAAATAAAATGTATTGTTCAATTAATTTTAATACACCTTTATTCTTCCCACATTGGAGAAATAATATTAACAAAAACAATAATAAATAATATAAAACATTGATAATAGAATAATACAAACTAAAACAAATAAATAATTCAAAGGACGGGTTAATCTTATTGTATAATGAACTTATAATTATCTTTAAATATTTATTTTGATTTATTTTATATACTGGGCCCAGTTTATAACGTGGCCCCCGAGGGATCCGATTGGCCCCCGCGTTAGAGGACTAAGTGTTTGCTAATCAACCTTTAGCGAGTGAAAAACCATCGAGTCGACATTTATCCCGTTCCCGTCGACTGCCCGCCATTACAAAACTCCTGCCAAGCGTCGACCACAAAGTGGAACTCCTTAAAAAAAGAAGTTATTTACGGACGGATTAAAGGGACGGACCATTAGCCCCCAATTAAAGGCTGCGATTAAACGTCATTCCAGATCAACTCACGGAGTCGAGTGCGAAAGAAAAAGGTGCAAAACCGAACTTCCAAGTCCAGCGAGAGGAAGGAGTTCGTTCCTGTCACTCGGCCGACGTCGTAAAAAAGTCAAACTAGAAAAGGCGACAAGTGGTTTGTAGACGTGACTCGACGTGAGCCGAGTCTCCGAGGAAACGCCGCCGACGTGTGACCATGAGGTGTTTGCGCCGCTTTTAACGAACTCCATCTGCCGACACACCTTGTTTACAGCTGCGTGACTCAAGACCCTTTTCAACACGTCGGCACTAATCTGCGTCTGTGGACGTCTGCGGCCGCGATATTACCCACTCGACACACGTGAACCCCGGGCTGGTTTATGAACTGTGGCTCCGGGAGATGTTTGACGTCGTGTGAACACAAGATGGCCGTTAAATGACCTTTAACGTTATAAAACATTATGATAAAGTCAGAATATTAAACTTTTCATGGTTGAAATGTCTTTATTGAAATGTTGTTGTTTTCATTACGCATTTGATTATTATTTTTTGATCAATTAATTAAATTACATTTTTTTAATTGGTTGAATACGTTTTTTTTAATAATTAAATTCAATTTTTTTTTAGATTTAAAGGTTGAATTTGTTTTGTTTTTTTTTAAATTTATTTATTTTTATTTTTAAAAATAATGAATGAACTTTATTTTACACATGGAGTTTGACATTCTGATTCCGACTAATACAAAAATACATTTTCTAAATTCAAAACATTGAACCGGTAGCCTTTTGAATTCAATATAAAAAGTTTGGCTACTTGATAAAAGTAGGTCACATGACCGTCGTCGTGTCGCGTGATTGGTTGAAAGTTCAACCTTTCAATAAAGACATTTTTTTATTCAATTATTAGATAAAAATACATTGGAAAATGATTGAATGAAGTCAATCTAATCTAAAAATACCACAAAATTCCAATTATAAAAAGAACATTCGAGCTAAATTTTTGTATTGAATTCAAAAGGCTAAGAATTAAAAAAGTATATAATGTTTTTGTTTTTTTAATTATTGGAACTAGAATATCAAACTCAATGCGAAATTTATTTTTGAAAATACTTGTATTGAATCTATCGCTTTAATTCAAAACAAAAAAAAACAACAACCTTTAATAAATATATTACTGAATTTGAATATTAAATAAACACAAATGCAACCTTTCAATATAGAAATGATTTCATTCAATTATTCAAGAAAAACAAAGTTTCTATATTTTAAATTTGAAATTCAATCCTTGAAAATTCTGATGATACGCAACTGTTGTTATACACATTTGTGTATATACATACTTGGTTAAATTGATGTATTCATGTTTAATACGTACAATTTAAGTTTTTGATATATATATATATATATTTTGTTTCTGGAGATGTCGAGGGTTCTCGCCAGACACGAGTCTTACATTTCTAAGGGAACACAACGAGACGAAAATAAAAGAGCTCAAGTTTTTTCTTTTGATTTTGTATTATTTTAGTACTTTTAATTTCACACCAGCAAGTGAATCAGTTGCTAGGAAACCGCTTGGGTCAGCTTTGGAGGTAAACTCCACATATGTGCTCTTATTGTGAAATTCCATCTCAAAAAGCCAGAGTTATGATCGCCAATTGGTGACTTGGAGTCTTGTCTATTCCTGCGTCTTACCCCGTGTAGCTGGGTAACAGCTCCCTGCAAATATTTTGGGGCGCGAATCAAAAAGGACTCGCTTGTCGTTTCAAAACCTCGACAGATGCACAATGAATGTTCTGCACTTTGATATTTACCCGAGCTTGAGAGAGGATGGCTTGAGCTTGAGCTTCCTGAGCTGAAACCACAGGCCCCTTGTGCGCCTCTCCGCCGGCACGGAACTGTCCAAACAAAGAGAGACAAAATTAAAAACCGACGCAGAGAGTTTTTGAGGAGCGTCGGATGGCGCCCCCTACAGAGTGTGTTTGGAAAAAAAAAACTCCTGATCGATCCATAAAGCTGTCAAGATTCTCAGATGATTCACACGTTTCTCTGAAGAACGCCAGTCGCCGGTTCCACTCCATCACCCCGGCTGACATTTACAAGAGAAGAGATTTGTCGTCTCGCAGCCGTTGACTTGTGTGTGACGAAGACAAAGTGAGTAAGTAAGTCTTTAAGATGTTTCTTGAAGGAGTCAGTAGATCATCAAACACAGAGATTGTTCCAGAGCTTAGGAGCAACAGTCTGGAAGGATTTCTCTCCTCTGGTCCTGAACCGTGTGTTCAGGAACCATCAGTAGATTCTGATCCACAGACCTCAGAGCCCAAGCTGGGGTGTAAGTCTGAATCAGAATCTACTGATGGAAGGTCTGACCATGAATAGATCTGAAAGTGGCAGCCAGTGAAGAGATTTAAGGATTCGGGGGAATGTGAGTTCTTCTACTAGAGCGTAGAGTGTAGTGTGTGGAGCCATGTGTTCTCACCGGAAGCATCATGATGGTACCGGGAGGACCGGGGATACCATCCGAACCAGGAATTCCAGGACGTCCGGCTGGACCCTGGAACACGACAAATCAAAAGGTTTGAAATCTTTATCGGCTGAACATGAAAGGCGATGATGAAAATAGTAACTTAAATTACACAGAAGGTGATGACAGAAGACGAGGGTCGCCCACGGGATGTTTTTCTTGCTATTTAATTAACATTTTATAAGACGATGTAACATCTTCGCCCACTGAGAAGGAACGCTAATGAAATTTTTTTGGTACCAAAGGCTGTTAGCACAATTATTTTACACACTTAAGGTTGAACGAATTAAAGAACCTTTGATGTGTTCATAGACGTTTTAATTAGGTTGTTGTATATGGCCTAAGTTTGGTGCTTATTTTACACTCATTGGTTTGAAGATAACCAAAAAATGTAAAATATTTTAAGGCGACATATCACTGTGTTTCTTTCTTTAAAGACACTGCATCGATAAATGTTGGCTTTACTCTGTTTATTCGGTTGATCTGTTTATTTCTGTAATGGTTTAAAATTACAATACAGTTTAATACAGTTTATTTTTGTGTCGCTATTCTGTGTTAATAATTACGTCTTCTGCAGCCATGAAGTCCCGCAAGATCCCGGTGATGACTGAGGACGAGAGGATACTGTGGACTCCACCAGATTTGAAAGCCGATGTTTGAACATGTTTTGGTTTAAACACTTAATTTATTGTTAATTGTTAATTTCTCGAACTCCTGTGTTGTTCTCAGTATTATCTTGATCTTTAAAGTATGTACTTTTTTGAGTATTGTTTTGATTGTTTAAGCGCTTTGTGACCCTGGTCTCGAAAAGCGCTATATAAATAAATATTACTTACTTACTTACTTACTTACTTAAGTATTCCAATGTTTCCTGTTCATTTTACCCTCATAATTGTGAGTTGAACTTCAAAAATCTTTACTCTTACTGACACAGTATCGATATTCGACAGCATTTTATCGGTTTATGTCTGTACTGGTTTACAGTTCAATAATTTATATGTATAAACATATATAGATTGTATATATATATATGTTTTTTATCATTTACAACATCTAAATATTCACTGCGTTTGTTCATTTTTGTTTTGCAATTGAATGTAATTACGTCCTTGGCAGCCAAAGTAACAATGAAGTCCCGAGAGATCCCAGTGATGACTGAGGACGAGAGGATACAGTGACTCCAGCAGCTTTTAAAGCTGATGTTTGGACATATTTGGGTTTAGAAGGTAAAGTATTCCAACATTTCCTGTTCATTTGACCCCCATAAATGTAAGCAAATGAACATCAAAAATTAAGAAAAAGATGAGAAAAAAAGTTAAATATTGATGAGGCGATATATCGCGATATCTTTTAACGCTATATCTGTATCGATATTCGATAGCATTTTATCAATATAGTTTTTAAATGGTTTACAGTTCACATTTCAAGATCCCGGCGATGACTGAGGACGAGAGGATACAGTCGTCTCCAGCAGCTTTTTAAGCTGATGTTTGGACATCTTTTGGTTTAAAAACAAATGAAAGCAGTTACAACTGAGGACGAGAGGATACAGTCGTCTCCAGCAGCTTTTTAAGCTGATGTTTGGACATATTTTGGTTTGAAAATAAATTAAATCAGTTACAACTTCGTCAAGAGTCATGTGGTCTGTAAATTCTGCAACACCAGTCAAGTACTGGACAATACTACACATATATACTTGTTACTACAGTATCGTTGTCCCAGTATTGGGATACATATCGTATCTCCTGATTCTATACAATAAACACAACTGGCTGACATAAACGTCAGAGTGAGAAAATGCTTCAAGTGAGGACAAATCTTTACGACGAGGGAAGCAAACGTCTACAAAATCCATGTGTTTAGTTGCTAAATTTAGATTCTACACGAGGTGTTGCTGGAACAATCTGTGTCAACTGAAGCCAAGGAACCAATTTAACACATTTTTAAAACTCACAACAAATGCCTCGAGAAACTTTTACTGTGGCCTTTTATATCGGTACAATCAAAGTGTGGACTCTGGAAAAGGAAAGTTCCTTCACAACACAGGGAAATGCTTCCTCATCATTCCATTCCTCTGGAGCCTGGAGCCAAGTAAACATCCTTGACTGGGACTGGGTCACGGGCAGTCGCTCACGTGACGCTTGGACTGTGAGGAAGTTAAGTTAATGAGAATTTAAAGTAGAATTAGACGTTTATTCGAAAAATATAGATTCAAATGTTAAGTGCATCTCTTTTAGCGTCTCAGGAATCATCTTGATGACTTTATAAAGTCTTTACCAAAGTCGATCTAGATGTTTTTTTTGGGTCAAATCATGAGATGAACTCAAAGGAAAAAAGGAAAATTAGATTCTTTGTAGTTGATCTTCGGAGCTCAGCCTTGTTTTAACATGAGATATCCATCAACTTTCCGACCATGCTGCTTTGTTTATTGCTTCAAATGATTGCGCTAAAGAGGGCAAGAATCAAATAAGTAACAATGGAAAGTAGATGTTATCCAGCGATTCCCAGACGAGCGAGGATCTACTCAGCAGTCTTGTCATGGGCGGCAGCGCCTCTAATTGATGCCATGTGTTCGCATCCTCCGCGTAAATACTCGTCTTCCAACGGCTGTTTTCACAGGCGCAGCAGCGTCACCTCGACACCTCCCTCCCCAGGATTCCAGGGGGGGTCGCACTGGTCTTAATGAGCCCATCAACGTTCGGTTGGATGAGAAACCACAGAGAGAAGTAGATCCTTAGATGGTTCCTCGAGGGAGGAAATGTCGGGCGGAGCCCCGACTTCAAAGGACGTGTCTGTCGACGGACAATATTCCATTTGTGACGAAGGTGAAGTCATTTTCTACGCATTTAATTTTTTTATATGACGAGCCAAGGGTGACGAAAAGGTCCGTCGTAGTTCTGGATTTTGAGGAGGTCCAGTTCGCAAATGTGGCCCTTTGACTGTATTTATGTGGCCCTCATGAGGTCAAGATCTTGTAGAAACCAATCATCTTATTTTTTTATTTATCACTATAGAGGTGTGTATTATCAATAATCTGGAGACACGATACAGGGTCAACAATATGATATATAGTGATACTGTAGTAACAAGTATATATGTGTAGTATTGTTGAGTACTTGACTCTGGTGTTGTAGAATTTACAGACCACATGACTCTTGTGTCGTAACTGCTTTCATTTGTTTTCAAACCAAAATATGTCCAAACATCAGCTTTAAAAGCGGCTGGGGTCAAGTGTATCCTCTCGTCCTCAGTCATCCAGTGGCCAGAAGTATATACAACCCAAAAATGAACACGGCGTAATGATTTGCATTTCAATTGTTAATAAAAATAATATAATTAATGATAATAGTAATAGAAACTATAAAAGAACAGATTATATACATATATATATATATATAAATATATTAATCGATACAGTGTTGAAAAATAATAATACAGTATTGTTAAAAAGAAAATACAAATATACCTCCATATTGATATTTTCCAATAAATGTCAATATATGATTAAAGGGTTTTCTTTTTTGGGTCTTTGTCCTTCGCTTTTTATATTTTTGGGAGAATTTACTGTACATTTAAAAAGATTTAGGCGAATATAAAAGAATATTTGTTGCTTTTATATCTTATTAAAGAAACAAACCTTATATAAAATAATACCTTAAGCATATTTATCTTACTAATCTTAAATTATTTTTAGGCTTTTCTACTCCTTTACTTTTGAACAATGTCCCCATAAACCAGTGGTTTATAGGGACACCAGTTGAATCAGGGTGAGTGGAAAAGAGGGCGTGAAAAACATCAAGTCAGTTCAGTTCAAGTCGCACCAGATGAAAAAAAAACAACAACTCACCCTCTCACCAGGATCTCCATGAGCACCTGGGGGACCCTGCAACCCCGGGTTGCCAGGAATACCCTGAAAGCACACACCAGACGCACACACTTACTATATCATCGCCGCTCACCCAACTTTTTCCCACCACAGTCAAAACCCACACTTAGCACGCCAAAGGGCCAAAGAAAAGAGACAGGAAACGACCTAAAAGAAAACGAGGTCCCCCCCAAAAATACACCCCCTTTTTTTTTTTTCTTCTGGCTCTGCATGATCTCTCACTCTAGACATATACAAATACACACATTAGCTGTCTCTCACTACTCAAGCTTGACTGGCACCGGTTGCTGACGCTCTTTTCCATAAAGACATTTTCCCTTTTTTTTCTTTTTAGCTGTTTTCCATCTGTGGAAGGAAGACAGGAGTGTGGGAGAACGTGATACTCACTGCTTGGCCGGGGGCTCCTTGGGGTCCTTCTACAAGCATCCCCTGAAAATGGAAAAAGTGGATACAGTAGCATTAAAAAGGGAGGCCTTAGAATCCGCAGGCGGCGGTGATTTAGAAGAGGGGGTTTGGGGGGTTTGGGGGGGTAATGAGAGACAGTGAAGTCTGCGGCTTTGAGGTCACGAAGTTTACTTGTATCTACAAGCTCACAATGGTTCATCTGTCCATAATGTGTCGGTCGAGCTCCGGAGTCGAGTATAAATTGTGGTCGTGGCGCAGTATTGTGGCGGGATTGTATGCAAGAGTCGTATTGATTTTGGTGTTTGTTCGCGTATAAACAAGTCGAATAATAACCAGTTTGGGTAAAAAAAAATATGGGGCCTCGTGTGACAAAGAAGTTCGTGGATCTTCTACTAAAAATGGAAAATGGTGCACGTACAAAAACAGTCAAATGTATGAATCTGTGACAAATACAAGAACTTTTACTTCGTACATCCCAATCTACGTGGAATTAATCGCAGACTTGTTCGTCCCTTTCCACGCCATCATTTACACAAGTTTCACAAGAACGTTTCTGACTCTCGTAGACTTGAAGCGATAAAAACAAGCTCATAATTCCTTTCCTTTTTTTCTGGATAGCGGATAAAAATATTCAGTATAAAACGACAGATGTTGTCTTAATAAATACAGCTCATCAGTTTAATGAATGAGAACATATTTATAAGTTTGTGAATAATTCAATATCCACTCGTGTAACTACAAACACTTGTGTTTGTGTTAACTTCTGATTCAATATTGTGTCGTTAATGTGACTCTGATGTCGACCGCTTGACAATTGAGTATTTTCTTGGCAATTTGCATCAGAGGAAGCCTTTTTTTTTAATGAAAGACGCTTTAGTTTGACAGCTTTATGGCAGCGACACCAGATGTAACGTATTGTATATACAAATATATGTAGATTTTAAGCATCACATATGTTGAACTCAAGGCCCCCCAGGGGTCAAATGTGTCATTCTATGTAAAACCCACAGGATGTTTGACTCAAACTCAAAGTCGATACATGTTCATGTTGGTATGTTGACCTCAAAAGTGTTTAAGATAATATTTGTAAAAATGTATACAGATATTCCTAAAGACAGTCGGACAACTGATGGATGTGTTTGGTTTTAAGAGGAGAAAACTTGAGACAAAGCTATGAAAGTAAAAGCGGTTCTATTGGATTTTAAATATGAAATAAGTATTGAACTATTTTTATGGGATCAAAAATAAGACTTTACCCAGAAAAGTAAAATGACAAAAAAAAGCTCTGTTCTTTTTTTGTGTAAACATTTAATGCATTTGTTTTCTAAGTCTAAGAATTTGTGTGAAAAAAAAAAGTTTAATGAAAAAGAAAATTAAAGTTTAATACTGAATTTGTTTTGCACCAAAATGCTTAAACTGAATTTCTTTTTAAATGTAAATTTATTTATGCTTTGGAAAAAAAATAAAGATTTAATTTTTGTTTTACTTTTTGGATAAAGTCCCGTAAAAATTCAGCATCAAAAAATTGTATTTAAAATCCGATAGCACCACTTTTAAATATTTATTTCAAATGACTCTTTTTTTGTTACATTGAATTTTATACATGAATTTATTCATTTATTGACACAAACATTTTTTTTTACGTTTTTTTGAAATTCAAAGTGTGTTTTTGATGCTGTAAAGACTTTGTTGCTAGAACTTTGCACCTCCAAGAATTTTAGACGATATCGAACTAGGGTTTATACTTCTTGTAACAGAATCTTTTGTTAAATATACTTTTTATACGAAACAGAGTTATGTAATGATATATTTATAGCAAATATTCAGACACACGATCATTGGAGTTATAGCTAAACGCTCTGTCCAAGCAGACACAATAAAAAATTAACAAGTTAAATAATTTAACAGGACTTGTGTTTTCAATAAAGTTTTGGCTTTTGTTTTACTGTGGAAAATAAAACGATGGCTTTATCGATGGAACTAGTTTCTACTGACTTTGTTGGTTTTTATTAACATGTTGTGAAAAATGCTAACTAGCTTCAGCTCATCGTCGACACATTAAACAGTAAAGAAAAGCAAACTTTGTGTTTTAATTTACTAAAACTCACTTCATAAACAATGAAATAAAATAAAAAACTCACTGGTTCAATGACGGCAGGTTCTCCCTTCTCTCCTTTCTCTCCCAGGTAACTCTGACTTCCAGTCACCTGTGGACACATAGAAGAAACAAACTAAATGTTCAGCTTCTAAACCACGGAAGGAAAACGCTGACTGCTCAAAATTAACCTCAATAATAACTCTTCCAGAAGCTATAATTTAGGCTTCAGAAACATTCCTATTTATGAAGTTTCCCGACAAAGCGGGGGCTGCAAAAATACATATACCGACTGCAGTGAAGTTGTTACCTGACACTATGTATGCAATGACTTCACGAGAGAAATATTCCAGAAAAACCACTGTTAGCCATGTGTCCGGCAGCACAGCTGGACGCTAGCACAGCGCTGGTACCTTCTCAGGAATATAATAACAGGGCGCGGTATCCTGGCGATGAGGGATCGAGGATCGACCCCCGAGCACATCTAGACCAGAAACTTTCATCCACGTATTTTCATATCATTTCACCGGCGTTAAGACTTCTTACGTGGATAAACTGAGACTTAAGACGTTTAATCGAGAAAGAAAAGAGGTTGATTTTGGAAACTATCGAGGAAAGCAAAAGACGATATCGTCATGTTTGTATTTAAAAAGTTGCTTTTTTGTGTGAAAACATTGAGATTCATGTCAATTTTAACAAATCAAAGAAGGTTCTGCCAGTTTAACCATCAGAAATTGTGCATTTTTGTTCCTCCCGATGAGGATTCATGTGGAAAACTTTTCTTTATCGCTCTTCAAACGTTTTTTATTTATAAATTACAAAACAAATAAAAAAAATAGAGTTGAAAGATATTGTTGTGTATGAGTAAAGGCTATTTTTTAATTTAAGTAAAAAGAAAAAAAAAGGTTTTTCAATGATCAAAAATCTTTTTTTCTTATTAATAATTATTACAGTTCATGTGTTGTGTAATATTTTATTATTATTATTATTGCACTGTATGTTTATATTATATATATATATGTATATTTCACAGTACATATTGGAATCCAATAGGATCTGGAATCCTCCTTCTAAAGATTGGAATTCCAATCGATTCCAATCTGTACTAGTAGGATCTGGAATCCTATTACTATAGATTGCAATCTGTATTAGTATGGATTGGAATTGATCGATTTTGGTATATTATAATCTGTACTAGAAGGATCTGGAGTTTTACTTGTACAGATTGGAATTCCAATCGATTCCAATCTGTACAAGTACAGATTCCAATCTAGTACAGATTATAATCTATAACAATCCATTTCAATCTGTACTAATACAGATTGGAATTCCAATCGATTCCAATCTCTACTTGTAGGATTCCAGATCCTACTGGATTCCAATCTGTTCTGAATTGATTCAGTCTATTTTCCAAAACATTTTGATGTGATCCAAATTTCTCCTATTACAATTGGAGATTGTATTGTTAGCATTCCCATTAGTAAGATCTGGAATCCTACTAGTACAGATTGGAATTCCAAACTAGTAGGATTCCAGATCCTACTGGATTCCAATCTGTACTGTGACATATATATACTGTATTGATCACACATTCTAAAAACAGCCATAAGACACAAAAATACAGTAAAAGTGTAAGAATAAAATAATCTAAAAATCTGAGATACAAAATATTAACAGGAAAAATGTGTAAATAATATGTATTTATGTTTATTCTGTTTCTATTGTGATGTTTTTTATGCTATGACAACTGGAATTTCTTCGCTGGGATTCAATAAAGGAAAATCTTATCTTATCTATTTTTAAATTGATGAAAAAAATATTGAAAAACATGACTCCTTCAAGAATCATCTTAAGACGCTTTTTCTTGATTTTCTGGAACTGTTGTGTTTTCAGTTTTATCTTGCCCTTTAAAGTATATACTTTATTGAGTATTGTTTTGATTGTCTAAGCGCTTTGTGACCCTGGTCTGTGAAAGCGCTATATAAATAAAAACTACTTACTTACTTACTTTCTCAATAATATCCAGATATTGTGAATATACATTCTAACTTAAGATACGACTTTAAAGGTAAAACTAAACTGTGTGAGTCGTATAAATCCGGGGACGAGTGTAAACAAGCGAGGTCACGGAGGTGAAAAGGTGACAAAGGCTTGACATGTGTTTATTTGCGGTTGTCCTGACGAGTCTTCTCTTGGACCGTTAAACCCCTTTGAGCCACAACCTGATACCTTCAGGAGCAACAAACAAAGGAGACGAGCGAGAAAACAAAAGGCACAATCATCTCCTTCAGCCCCAACATTCCTGAGCCTCCACCCAACCGACGCCACTCACGCTGCTCTCCCTGAAGTCGGTCTCGGCCGGGACGCCGGGTCCCACTTCCTCCTCCTCGTACTTCTTGGCGTCGGCGGTGCCGTAGTCGCCGTAGTCGCCGTACTCGTAGGGTTTCTCCACGACCGCCTTGTGGTCGTACTCGTTGAGGTCGTACTCCTTGAACTCGTAGGCGGTGTCGCCGCCGGCCTTCACGTCGGGGTCCAGCGGGGCGGCGGTCTCCGGGGGGTTGGTGGTGTCCACCCCGACCTGCTCCACGCCGGTGATGTAGTCGTCCACGATCTCGCCGTCGTAGTTCTGGATCCGACCACGGATTAGGGAACAGGAAGGAGATGTTTTATTAGTGGGACGGGTTCTGGCTCAAAAACCCCGTATTCCTCAATGTATACTTTTTACATTTTTTTCCAGATGTTTCCAGAGTCTGAAGATTTTTATACGTGTTGCCAACAAGTGGCACGAACAGGAAGCTGTTGCAACACAATTATCAGGATCAATTTGGATTCAAAATGGCCGCCAAGAACTCCTCTGCTGTGTCTCAAATCGCATACTAGCGTACTAAAAGTTAGTATTTTTAGTGCGTTAGTGCGTCTCAATTCTTAGTATGCGAAATTTAGTGCGCCATGCACACTAAATTGGCGTACTAACACGCCCACAAAACTGAGCATGGTTCGATGGATACTAGCCACACTAAACAGCTGCCATCTTAGTGACGTTTTAAACGGAAGTTACGTCATATATAAATACATATATATACATATACTTACAGGTGTATTTTCCGCAGCAGTAGAAGGATAAACACGTCTTCGCTGCTGATACCAGCTTAAATAACTCGCGATTATTTAGATTCTCATATTTTTTCTTTATTTCTTTTTCCAAAGTTGCAATACGTGCTGCCAGCAGGTGTCGATAGCGTTCAAACAGCTGCTTGAAACATCGTTAAATAGAAGTAGAAGAAGAAGCTGTCATGTGATCTCCGGTTAGTGTGTAGCGACAGGGTTTGATTTGAGACATACTATCTGCGGAGAATTTGCGTACTAGTTAGTACGTACACTAAACTGATGCATACTAACTTCTAGCATACTAAGAGTAGTATGCGATTTGAGACACAGCACTAGTGTCCTGATTTTTGGCCAAGAAAGCAGAAAATGGTTGCGCGCTAACTACCCCTTATTATTGGTTAGCGCTCTGTAGCTCAAATATGAATCAAGTTACAGCCTATTAAAAGTCCTCCGGCGTTTTTGACCTTCGTTTAGCCTTTAGCCGCTAACGCTTCATGTTTTTTAATGTGTCGCGATTGGCCCAAAAACTTTAGCTAGCACCCTTTGAAGTCCAATAAAATGTTCTTTACATGGCCTCTGCATTTTTTATTTAAAACAAAAAGGGTTGCAGGTTCACTTCCCAGTTGGGGTAGCTTGGGCAACTTGCTCATTTCTGTTTGTATGTTCTCCCCGTGTTGCGTGGGTTTACTCCGGGCACTCCGGTTTCCTCCCACAGTCCCAAAACATACAAAGGTTGATTGGAAACTTGGGGAAATTACCCTCAAGTATGAATGTGTCTATGAATGGTTGTAATTCTTTGTGTGCCCAGCGACAGACTGGCATCCTTTCCAGGGTGTCCCCCACCTCTCGCCCGATGATACTGGGAAAGGCTCAAGCGCCCCCTGTCGCCACCCACATAATGGACTAAGCTGAAGAAAATGACCATTTTCACGATTATCCATCTTTAAAAATCCAGAAGGAACGTCAGGTAGTTCAGCTGATTTTTGATATGAGGCTGAAGAATATCTTTGATGAAGATTTAAGAGTCTTATCTGACAAAATAAGTGATGATATCATCGTGTACAAGCAAGGAAATGTAAAAAAACCTGTAATGTAATATATACAGTACATGTATTATATTGACCTTTAAAGTATATATTTTATTGAGTGTTGTTTTGATTGTTTAAGCGCTTTGTGACCCTGGTCTGGAAAAGCGCTATATAAATAAAAATGACTTACTTACTATATATCTATTTTCCCGATTGTATATTATTTTCTATTTTTCCTTTTCCTTTAAAATTCCTTAAAAAAAACATTAACTGCAAAGGAAAATTTCTTAATATGGTTGATATACTCGGCAAATAAAGTGTTTTTTCTCATTCAAATTCTGAATAAACTTGACGTTTTTGTTTTCCTTGAACAACTAAAAATGTTGAGACATAAAATCCATTTGTAATAATAACTTAATAAAACCATCCAAATGTAAAGTAGCGAGAAGTTCCAACGAACAAACATCTGCTCCGACACCAGAGGGTGAATAGTTCTCTTCCAAAGGAATAATCATCATTAAAGAATCATTAGCTTTTTAATCTTGACAAATTTATCTTCTCCACTCCAAGGTAAAAACCACTTTTGAAAAACGTGCATCGGTTATTACATTTCCACGCGACAGTTTGGAATAAATTGGATCCAAATAAATCAGCATCAACCCGAACATACCTGGATAATCAGATTAAATAAACGTTATTGATCCCTCTGGATCTGAATTCTGTTTATCATATCGTCTGTTAGGAGGAAAACAATAGATCAGGGCCGCGGCGAGGAACGGGGCGCAGCGTTTAAACGACTGAATAAATCAATGGAGACAGAAATTTGGCCGAAGAATGTCAACACGAGTGAAGTCACACTCATTAAATACATTAACTCCTCCTCGACGAGGCCCCGGGGCCGCTCGGCCACCGAGGATGACCCGTCCGACTCCGGCGAGTCATTACTCAATCACTGACCTGACAGCACCGCGACCACACCTAGATCTCTTAGGCTTACACACACACATCGTCCTCACACACACACACACATCGTCCTCACACACACACACACACACATCATCCTCACACACACATCTGCATGCAAAAGGGCAACAAATACAATCGCATCTGGAAACTAAATGAGGCTTGAAAATGACTGAAAAAAGTGAATAATAAATGATCAAAAATAAAGATTACCAGGCCCTTATCTCCAGTATCTGTGGGGGTCTCTGGCTGACTTCCATCCACCGTGGTGTAGTCGTACTCGCCTGTGTAGAAATCGCCCTCGGCAGCCTAAAGATATGGAAACGTATTCAACAATATTATTGGGTGAATGACGATATTTGACATGTATCAGCTGATTTTTAATCTATTTTTAGAGAAAATATTATCAAAAAAACAACAACATATAAAGCATATTTGCAACACCATGTATAAAACAACTTATACTATAAATTAAGATAATTAATCATTAACTTACATATGCAAGTACTCCTATAGATCTTGTAAATTTAACGTGTATATTAAATTAAAATTGTAGCATTTTCTAATGATTGTTTTTGTTGCTACATTTTGAATGAGTCACACATCTTTAAAACAGTTTATATCAAGAAAATATTTTTTTATTTGTCGCTATAAGTCATCTTTTTTTCTGTTATTTTTTTATTTAAACTTTATTTTTTATTTTCGAGGCACCGGGTCACCTTGACCCTGAGATAATTCAGCATTTTCATGCATTGAATTAAATTAAATATTTTCATAACTATTTCCTTTTGCTAATCTCACCATATTTTACACTAAAAATAGTGTCACTTTGGGTTTTCTACAGCAGTTATACAAAAATGTACAACCCTATATATAAAACAACTCGCACTATTCATTAAGATCATTCATAATTTAAAGTATAATATACATGTAGAAAAACAAAAAAACATCAAATGCAAAGCTATCCGTTAAAAAAAAAGAAACTCTAATTTATCGTTAATATCATATAAAAACATTTGAAATTCCTATAATATTAAAAACCGCAGTAGCGTTAATAGAAAGATATATTTCAAAATAAAGACTTTAAATACAGGATATACAGAATAAACATCAGGTCAGTTCGTACCTCGGCCTTGTACGTCTCAGTGGGGGGGGCATTAGGAGGAACTTCGGTTGTCGCTTGACCTTCGGTGTAGTCGTAGAAGTCGCCGTATTCATAGTTGGTGTACTGTTACCATAAAATCCAGTCATTATTAACAGTTTACAGTGAGGAAATTCAACATTTAATTTGTTTTACATACAAAAGCTTTGGTTACACTGTACTCTTGTTGAAGTACTAGGAAAGAAAACATGTTTTTGTTGATCATAAGCATCAATATTAAGTAAAAATATGTATTTGTATTAATGTTTAATGAGCTTAAACAACAGTGTTAATCATTCAGAGTTACAGGAGGTGAAGAAGAGAGTGCAGCCAGGGTGGGAAAGGGTGGAGACGACCGAAGCTACAAAGGGCAGCAGTGGTCACAGCCATGAATGTACGGTTCAAACATGGATTATACATGTCCGCACTAGCATAGAGTCAAGAAAAGGTTGGACAGGAAGTGACCCAAGAAGGAGGAAACCAGCTGCATTTTCCTCGACGCTATAAAGCTCTGGCGTCATTAAATGTCGCCCGTAAAAAGAGAGAGTCCCAGCCGGGCGAATCCGTTGATGTCATATTTGAAGAAATAATGACTGAAGGATCAGAGAGTCGGACACGTCACCCGCTCACAGAGAATTCATTCATAGCATTGCTGTGCTAATGGTTAGCATCGGTGGCTATTATTGACCGATGTTTTTAGGAAATGTAAACTGAAATTTGACCTAAAGCTCATGAAAATAATGTTTTAATTGAATAACTATTAATTGAATTTAACTAAAGATTAATAATTAGTGACACGAAGTGAAAAAAGAAGAGGTTTGCTTTATTTTCGGTCCATTTTGGATCGTATTAAGTAACTTTTATGCTTTTATTCGTGTCAAAGTATAAACTTTACCCTTTCTTTAACAAGTCCAAATAAACTTTTATGCGATACGAGCAGTTTTACATTTTATTAGTCTTGAAAACATTTATTACATCCATTAAAAAAAAGTATAATAATTCACATTATATTTTTATATAAAGGTATGTGTTTAATATACATTTTTTAGTTGTTCTTTCTCTTAGAAAAACTATTTAATACATTTGCAGGTACTTCTTAAGTACATGTCATTAAAACTTATACATTCAATTAAAAATTGTTGCATTTTCTGATGATTGTTTCTGTGGCTACATTTTATATTAAGAAATCTTTTCATAATTCTTTCCTTTTGCTAATCTGACCTTATTTTATACTATAAATATTGTCACAACATGTTATTTGTCGCTATAAGTCATCTTTTTTTCTGTTATTTTGTGATTAAAACTTTATTTTGTTGCGTCGAGCAACCGGGTCACCATGACCCTGAGATACTAAAAGGGTTAATTTCAGCATTTTCATGCATTAAATACAATTTTAATACAATTTCTTTAGAATTTCTACAACTAAGCCTCAGTAATAAACCAATTAATCAGAGAATTCCTCGAGTGACGTGAAGCATCTTCAGTTTCAAAATTCCTTCTCCGTCTCCGAGCGGGAGTTAAATGAAGTTAACAGAGCAGGACACAATAAGAAATGCATTCTGGGATAAATACGAGTCCCCAGACAAATATAATACTCATAAAGATAATGAAAGCTCCACGCCTGGCTCCGACGTTGGCTCTGGTCGTCGGCCCCGAAAAAAACAAAACAAGAAGGTCAGACGAGAAGAAGAGTAGAAGAAGATTTATGGTCCTGGAGTGTCTGGAGGCTTCAGTAGAGACTTGGCGGGATAGGAAATAAAATATGCTCATAAAAGAAGCCCACTACTCCTCGTCGGAGACATGTGGCCGACAACTGTGAGGCGGCGGTTCGGGTCAAGAGACTCTTTCCGATGCCGGAGGTGGAAGTCACGGTCAGCGGCATCAAGAGCCTCAAGAAGTGATGCAGCGAAAATAAACCTTCAAGATTTTGATCCTTGGATTATAAAGATCAGACTTGGATTTGTCTTTTGAATCCTAGTAATATTACTTAATATTAGGCGCCTGTTCTTCATAACGTTGTTTGTATCATCGATGATTAGCAACAAGTACTGGAGGTAATATATCTTCAAATGATTGACTTTTTGATGGACCTAAAAGCTAACTATAGCTTCATAATCTTAAATTTTCCTCCATCATTCCTACAACAAACTGTCTCATCCACGTTTATCTCCCGTTTTGTATCCGTTTCCCAAACTCTACTTGTTTCCATCTTCTTTTGCCTCATCGTTCAAATCGCTTTCCAATTTCAACTCCCTTTTTAACCCAGTTTTCTATTACAAAATCTTCGATACTGGTACAAAACTCTGCAAAGAGAATTCTGAGCCGCTCTAGTAGAAGAACTCATATTTCTCCTTCAAACTCTTCACTGGCTTCCAGTTTCTTTCAGGATCATTTTAAAATTCTGGTTCTTACTTTCAGATCTATTCATGGTCAGACCTTCCATCAGTGATCTGATCCAGACTTACACCCCAGCTCGGGCTCTGAGGTCTGTGGATCAGAATCTACTGATGGTTCCTGAACACGGTTCCGGACCAGAGGAGAGAAATCTTTTCAGACTTTGGAACGATCTTCCTCTGTGTTTGATGATCTACTGACTCCTTCAAGAAACATCTAAATACCTTTTTATTTGTGCTCTTTTAAAATGTTGTTTTGTTATTTAAGCACTTTGTGACCCTGGTCTTAGAAAGGCGCTTTACAAATATAAATGACTTACTTACATTTAAAATTGTACTAGTTGAGTAACAATGTTCAATGTCCACTCCAAGTTGTTCTCTTAGGGAAAAACAATAAATCTAATGTCCGCTGCTTTTGTCACTTTTCAGTTTTTCTTTAGAAAAAATAACACAATATAGATCATGCTTGCGTACAGAAACTTGGCTTCAAAAGTACTACTGTACTACGGAAGCAATTTGGTCGCTGCCACAAAAGAAGCAAAGTTCTATACGTATTCGCCTTCCATTTTGGACTTTTAAGGTCATTTTCTTAAATATTAAAATAGATATTTTACTGTTTATTTACCACGTAAAAACCTAATATTAGATCAGTAGATTTTAATATTATATTGTAATTCATAATTACAATAATATTGAGTCATAATTCAAAATAAATCGATATTTTTCCCTCCTTAATTTATATCATTGTATTATTTTATTATGTTGGTTTCCTTGATCGTATTACATCCATTTTATCTGCCAATAGAAATATTCATTACGTTTAAAACATCCTTTCGGTGATGACTTCTGGGCAAGAATTAAACGATAG
Source organism: Callionymus lyra (assembly GCF_982586985.1). Classification (NCBI taxonomy): domain Eukaryota; kingdom Metazoa; phylum Chordata; class Actinopteri; order Syngnathiformes; family Callionymidae; genus Callionymus; species Callionymus lyra. Next base: position 19,678,103 of record NC_141833.1, read on the forward strand.
AACGTTGCAAATATTTGGGCAAATAAACAAATAAAATAACGGATGAATGAATGAGCTTAATCTGAAAACAAGCTGAAGACCATTAAATTTAACAGTTTGGAAAAAAAACTAATCCTTTAGATTCTTTGTCGTGAAGTCAGAAATGCATTCTTGAACAAACACCAACAATGAATAAACCAGATCGTTATTGAGCCGTTCGGGAATAACTCGCTGACAAAGCAACATTTTCCAGCTCTGGCACCGGCCCTCCGGCCGATCCCGTCGAATAAAGCAACGGCTTCTGATCCGACCCAATCCAGAGTTTCTACTTTTCCCAGGTAGTGGAGCCGTGGAAGTCTGAACTTCCCTCGTAGTCTGGGCCGAGCCTGCAGAAGTCGTTAGCGATATAAATCAAGGGGCCACTCCAAAGTGGGCTCCACGACAGGGGAAAGAGAGCGAGAGAGAAAAAAAAAAAGTTCCAAGGTGAGGTCACCAAAGCAAGGGAACGTCAGAAATGAAGATGGAAGATGGAAGACGATGAAGGAAAAACAATCTATTTCAATTAAGATATTCAAAATCTTTTTTGTGTTTATTCGTGAAGATCTGCGCTTTCTTGACAACATTTGTTGACTATCCCTTAAAAACTTTGTTAATTTTATCTCGCTCAAGTGAATCTACTTACCGTGTACAATGTTTTTTTATATACTACTGATTAATTAGACAAAAAACTTTTTTTCAACAGACACATTTCAAATACATAACAATTAAAACAAGAATATATTGGTTTCTTGACCCTTGCTTCATCTCAGGGTCAAGGTGACCCGGGGGCCAAAAACTTATTTTTACAAATTTCAAATATAAAGCACTTCAAAAAAGAATATATTGTTTTTTTTATGTTGCAAGAAGCTCAACAATGAAAAAAGAAAATATTTGTGTCTTGTTTTAGAAGTACACAAAGTAAACAGGCACATTTCAAATATAGAACCCATAAAAAGAATATATATAATTTTGTTTTTTTAAATGTAGTAATTAGCTCAAATGTGCTAAGAAGCTAAATAACTATGCAAGATGTGTCTTTTTTTAGGAGAACACAAAGTCAATTGGTATCCACAGACAAGTTTTAAATATCAAGCACTTCAAAAAAGATATATTGTGTGTTGTTGTTTTTTTAAATGTAGCAATTAGCTCAACAATGCTAAGAAGCTAAAATAAAATTGGGTAGGATGTTTCTTATTTTAGGAGTACACAAAGTAAATTGATATCAACTGACACATTTCATAGATAAAGTCCTCAAAAATAGAATATATTTAGTTTTTTTTCAAATGTAGCGATTAGCTCAAAAATGCTAAGAAGCTAAATAACCGCGTAAGATGGGTCTTGTTTTTGGAATACACAAAATAAATTGATAAACAAATATATTCAAATATAAAGTGCTCAAAAATAGAATATATTTTGTTTTTTTCAAATGTAGCAATTAGCTCAAATGTGCTAAGAAGCTAAATAACTATGCAAGATGTGTCTTTTTTTAGGAGAACACAAAGTAAATTGGTATCCACAGACAAGTTTTAAATATCAAGCACTTCAAAAAAGATATATTGTGTGTTGTTGTTTTTTTAAATGTAGCAATTAGCTCAACAATGCTAAGAAGCTAAAATAAAATTGGGTAGGATGTTTCTTATTTTAGGAGTACACAAAGTAAATTGATATCAACTGACACATTTCATAGATAAAGTCCTCAAAAATAGAATATATTTAGTTTTTTTTCAAATGTAGCGATTAGCTCAAAAATGCTAAGAAGCTAAATAACCGCGTAAGATGGGTCTTGTTTTTGGAATACACAAAATAAATTGATAAACAAATATATTCAAATATAAAGTGCTCAAAAATAGAATATATTTTGTTTTTTTCAAATGTAGCAATTAGCTCAAATGTGCTAAGAAGCTAAACAACTATGCAAGATGTGTCTTTTTTTTAGGAGAACACAAAGTAAATTGGTATCCACAGACAAGTTTTAAATATCAAGCACTTCAAAAAAGATATATTGTGTGTTGTTGTTTTTTTAGATGTAGCAATTAGCTCAACAATGCTAAGAAGCTAAAAGAAAATTGGGTAGGATGTTTCTTGTTTTAGGAGTACACAAAGTAAATTGATATCAACTGACACATTTCATAGATAAAGTCCTCAAAAATAGAATATATTTAGTTTTTTTCAAATGTAGCGATTAGCTCAACAATGCTAAGAAGCTAAATAACCGCGTAAGATGGGTCTTGTTTTTGGAATACACAAAATAAATTGATAAACACACAAATTTCAAATATAAAGTGCTCAAAAATAGAATATATTTTGTTTTTTTCAAATGTAGCAATTAGCTCAAATGTGCTAAGAAGCTAAATAACTATGCAAGATGTGTCTTTTTTTTAGGAGAACACAAAGTAAATTGGTATCCACAGACAAGTTTTAAATATCAAGCACTTCAAAAAAGATATATTGTGTGTTGTTGTTTTTTTAAATGTAGCAATTAGCTCAACAATGCTAAGAAGCTAAAAAAAAATTGGGTAGGATGTTTCTTATTTTAGGAGTACACAAAGTAAATTGATATCAACTGACACATTTCATAGATAAAGTCCTCAAAAATAGAATATATTTAGTTTTTTTCAAATGTAGCGATTAGCTCAACAATGCTAAGAAGCTAAATAACCGCGTAAGATGGGTCTTGTTTTTGGAATACACAAAATAAATTGATAAACACACAAATTTCAAATATAAAGTGCTCAAAAATAGAATATATTTTGTTTTTTTCAAATGTAGCAATTAGCTCAACAATGCTAAGAAGCTAAATAACCGTGTAAGATGTGTCTTGTTTTAGGAATAAACTAAATACATTGATATCAACAGACACATTTCAAATATAAAGTGCTTCAAAAAATAAATGATATACAGTATATATATATTTTTAATGTAGCAATTAGCTCAACAATGCTAACTAGCTAAATGGATGTGCGACACTCACCTCTTCTTCGGGCTCCTGGGCCTGGGGTTTGTCCTGGTGGTTGGGGGTTTCACAGTCGGGGCTGTAGTGCTCGCAGTAGTCGAAGGCAGCTCTGGGATCAGCCACTATCAGCAACTGCTGGATGTCTCCCTGTAAGAAATAAAAACAACATTTTAAATCAACTATAATCCCAAAGTGGGAAATTCCATCTGAGAATTGTAATTTTCCATCAACGCGGCGAGTGATTTATTCTTGACACGATACATCTGTTGAGGTCCATGACATTCTGACTTTATCATCTGCTAAATTGGATTTTCCACTTCTCCGTTGGCTCAAGTTGCAGCGTTACCCATGAGCCTTTGAGGCTTTTTCGCTGAGGAGAGGCGAGTCACGAGTACGACGCTCAAAAGTCAAAACCTCACAATCACATTTTAGGGAGCAATAAGCAGTAGTATCTACTAGTACATGCTAATATATTTTAGCATTATAGTACGAACACTTTTATAACTCTGATACTCAAGTTTAAAGAGACTTTCAAATTATTTTATATTAAAAGATAGATTACACAATTTGTTTTATGGCATAATAACACCATTGTTTGCATGTATTTTATTTCAAATTGTAAAAATATATGAACTATGCATTTTTCCATCTCATTAAATTCTTCTTTGGGGTTTTACGGCCCCGTATAACAGTATATAATGTGGCCCCTGAGAAAGTTTAATTGCCGACCCCTGTTCTAGATAAACACCTTAAACCAGATTTGAAAAACAGCTTTATGTTCGAACTAAATCCAATATTAGAATCAACTTTCGATTTTTTTTTTAAACCTCAGAATCATCTTAAATCGTCCTGACATCGTGCCACTCAAGTTGACCTTTTCCATATTTTCTGGCTCCACAAGAGTCAACTGTGTCGGTGTTGATTCAACCCCGAGACCTGAAGACTCCCCGGGTGCCTTTAAATAAACACCTTTGAGAAGCAACCGTCACAAATCTTCACTGACGGACCTTCTATTGACCGAGTCAGCGGGAGTTATTTTTCCAACATGTAGTTTGATCGTCTTTATGTTTCTGATGACGCGACACTGAAAACCGTGACCTAGTTAGGACACGCTTTTAATGAAGGATGACAACAAATATAAATAGATGATTAGAAGATAGAATAAAGAATATATATATAGAATTAAAATGAGTAAAAATATATTTGTTTAAAACTCTTGATGAAGTCGTAACTGCTTTCATTTGTCTATGAAACCAAAATATGTCCAAACATCAAGTATAAAAGCTGGTGTAGTCACTGTATCCTCTCGTCCTCAGTCATCGCCAGGACCTCCCCGTTCCTTTAGATGCAGAGGAAGTAATCACTGCTGCTAATTTCAACACGAAAATAAAGAAACGCAGTAAAGTATTTGCATGAGAATTGTAAATATAAAAAAATCGATAAAATACAATTATTACATTTTACACTCTTGATTGAAAATATTAGAAATAACTATCATAAAAATTGTCAAATAAAATGTACATTTAATTTAATTTGTGTTTCATTGTTTACATTTAAATCTAAATAACCATAATCAATGTAATAAATGTAAAAAAAACTAAAAAATATCATTGGTTATACTATTTAAGAAAAAAGTCAAAATATTACATTTCTAATGAATCAAAGATATTTTAGAAAAAATGGTCAATTATTACACATTTATACTGTTATGGAAGATTCAAAGAGTTAAAAAAAAGAGACTTAATTGCATTTAAAGAAGCAAAACGACATATGTTATTATATTTATAACAGAAAAAGCTAAAAAATAAGTCAATAATGGGGTTAACTATGACTGTTAATGGACCGTATAGATCCTTCACCGACGATGCCTTGAAAAAAGACAAACAAAAACCATCGGACGCGGCTCCTCTGGGAAGATTGTAAATCAACGTTTTCGGTCCCTTCGCTCTTTCACAGCAGACACCAAAGTCCCCGTTTTATCTGCGAAACGTCTGTTTTCCATGAGCGTTCGGGAACTGAAACGAGATCCCGGCTGCCCTTCCCATCAGCCCGAGGCTCTTTTTCCATGAGCGTCTCTGAAGGAATTTCCAAATTTCTGCCGCGGCGATTATTATGCGAAGCGTCTTATCTTTCGCTGGTCGCCTAAAACGGACACCTCGGGCTGACCTCGGTCCACCTCCGAGGGAGTGGCCAGAAGGACAATGGATCCACCTGGGAGACGTCGAGGTGGTGAAGGTGAAGGCGGACCACCATCACGGTGGGCCCAGACGAGGGAAGCCGACGCACACAGGTTGCAGAAAAGCAACATCTGCAGGAGTTTAGATCTCTGGAGTTCATTAGCTCTTGGCTGCCGTGTTGGATATACGTCCAGACAAAAGCATTAGTTTGCATTACTGACCGAGTTCTTCTAATATACAGCATATTTGTCCATTATTCAGTCACATTTTTGTCAAGGAAAACGTCCTCAATATACGTTCCACGTGTGCAAACTTTGGAAGGAATTTAAGAGTATTTTACGGCCAAATATTTGATACCAAAAGTACATTTCATAACCTACAAAGCCACCTCAACATGGCGAAAAAAATACTTCTGTTAATAAACATGATTGACAAGGTCAATAAAGACTTTGATAGGTTGTGTAACTGAGCTCGTCTTGAAATATTTGGTTAGTAGATATATTTGGATCAGGTTTTAAAGATGTGTATTGGCAAGAATCTGTTGATACGATACGTACCAGGATACACGGTCAACGATACTACAGTATATATCGTGATACTGTAGTAACAAGTATATATGTGTAGTACTGTCGAGTACTTGACTCTGGTGTTGTAGAATTTACAGACAACATGACTCTTGACAAAGTTGTAACTGCTTTCATTTGTTTTCAAACCAAAATATGTCCAAACATCAGCATTAAAAGCTGCTTGACTCACTGTATCCTCTCGTCCTCAGTCATAACCAGGACCTAACTTTTCCTTTAGATGCAGAGGAAGTAATCACTGCTGTCACCTAGCAACCAGAATTATTTAATTCAGTTTAATATAAACATGAAAATAAACAAACGCATTGGATATTTGCATGATAATTGTAAATATTTAAATGGTTTAAATTTGAATTTACACACTTTACACACACTTGATCAATATATATAAATATAAAATAACTGAAATGTGACTTAGAACGCTAAAGAGCTATAAAGCTATAGATTACAGTTCGAAAAATACTCCAAAATCAAACTGACTGAACTTTTGATGAGTCAAAGTCTGTAACAATAGAAGCAAGATTAATTCGCAACTGTACCAGAAATAGATGTATGATAGAACTTAGCCACATGCTAATGTCAGCTACATGTTGAATACAGATGATAAAAGCTATTATTTCTTGGGTAAATATAGGAATAACTCAGGAAAAAAAATACTGTGACTAGACTTTCAAGTCCTTACCACGCGGTTTAAGGTAGTCATGGCAGTACTTTAAGAAGGTAGCCTACCCAGGATCCCTAGCAAAGTACCCTTTAGAAAACCAAAGACCTTACCTAGAGTAGATAAGCAGCATCCCAAAATTTCCCAAATCTTCTAGCCATAGTTGAGATGAGGTCGACTTATAAAATCACCCCATATTCACCCTGGTTTCTACATCACTGGCTATATTAACTGCACTACCACATGTCCCGTTGGCTCACAAAGTGACCACATATTGGGACTCGTTCCATCCTCCTCTGCTCCCGTCGTTACGACTTCTCTTCCCTCCGCTAGGATTCCCAGGACCGGCAAACAGCTGGGAGACTCGCGAGGGCATGAATCAACACTCCAGGCAGCAACACAATTGGACCATTAGCGGAACCTGTGTACAGTCTGCATGTAGTTATCGTCGCAATATTTTTAATGGTTTCTGTGTGTGAGAAGTCTGCAACAAAGATGGATTGAGAAAAAAAAAAAAAGAAAAAGGGGGAGACAATAACAAACAATGCCGTCTGTGATCATCACAGCAGAGCCACGGGCCACTCGGGGAGCAGAACTACACACAAAGACTCACTGTTCCTGTCAAACTTTTAAGAGTCTACATGTGTTTCCAGGACTTGAGGGAGGAACGCGATACAAAGTGGGTTGTCAGCTGTTCTCTAGGGTGGTGGCTTCAGTTGGACGCGTTTGTGTCGACTTCTCTTTGCTCTTGTTCTGACTTTTTGATCTTATATAATGGATTTTTTTTTTTTCCTCTTTAAAGTCAAAAGAATCCAACCTTTTAACACAAAATATATTCATTATTTAAAAGGCTTAAAAAAGGGGAAGACATATAAATGACATTTTATGATTTAACTTAGTTTGTTTTATCCAATTGTAAAGTTTTCATCCCCATCCTTCACCTCCTATATAACAAATTCCTAAAACTTTAACTTTAACTAATCTCAGTAGTTTTATTGAAGTCTCTCATTTATCACATATATCCCAATTTTTCCCCCCATAATAATCAGGAATATTTATTTCATTATGTTGAAAAAGTAACAAAGGGGTGTCACGATACAGGAACAACATTAAAATTGTAATACTGTAGTAATGAGGATATGTTTGTAGTATTGTCCAGTACTTGACTCTGGTGTTGCAGAATTTACAGACCACATGACTCTTGACGAAGTCGTAACTGTTTTCATTTGTTTTCAAACCAAAATATACTCAAAAATCAGCTTTAAAATCACTGTATCCTCTCGTCCTTAGCGCAGAGGTTTAATTGCAACACAAAAATGAACAAATGCAGTTATCTATTGCATCTTAATTATTAATTAAATGGAATTTCATTATTTTATTTAAAAAACTTATTGGACTCTACACCAATAAATATATATATTATATTTATTCATACATATACATACAATAATACGACGAATACGATAAATATTGTGATATATTGCCGTAGGGATATTTTAAACTTTATATTCGAACTTAATCTCACAACTTCCATTAATATGTGACTTATGGTTTTATCGTCATCGTTAAGTGTCTTTACACTTATAATCTGAATTAATTTGTGATCATTTTCATTGTATTTTTCTATAAACTATCATTTTTATGTCGTCACGTGGATATAATGAGCCTCAACTGCTAAAAACAATCGTGTTACTTTCTTAGAATACTTGGAGTTTAAAATAAATACAATTATTAAATAAAAAATAGATGATTTTTTCTTTTTAATTAAAACTAATAAAGTATACCTACAGCTGGTGTTTATATTTGTATGAGGGCCACTTAAAATGTGGTCACGGGTCACCCGGGGCCCACGAGTCACACTTTCTTTAAGGTCTTACTTTGGAGTGAAGTCGTACTTTTTGTATTTTTTGTATGAATAAAACACATTTATATCAAGTTTCTCTGCTGCTCACTTTGAGTTTTTTATGACTAACATGTGCAACATGATTGTTATTATAACAACGTGTCCCCTCCTGATATTTATGCAGAAATGTTCAAATCTGCCAAAAAAACAACAAAAAAAAAGCGAGTAAAAAATTGATGAAGTCACAACGACCCGAGCCTGACACCGAACCTTCACGATCCAGATGTTTGCAGCTGGATGCAGATTCACCCTAAACACTTGACACGTCTCTGGTGTCGGTCGCTTTATCTTGGATATCCACGACTTTTCTTACGCGTTTTCCTTCTTCTTCTCCATCCGTCTCTGCAGCAGACGCCGCTCGTTCAAAATTCCTCCCGAGAGAAGCGAAAGACAACAACAGAAGCTCGGAAGAGAAATGGTTCCATTTCCAAAAAACTTCTCTCTGCGGTCGGAGCCGGAGTTCTCCGGGTTCGTGGAGCTGGCACCTTTCAAATATTAGGCTTTTTCTGGTCGGCCAGGAGCTCAGGAATCTGCTCAGAACATCTGGTCTGATACTCCACTTTTTCATCTTCATTGAGTTTTCCAGAAAATTTTTTCCATCCTATGAACTTTAAAGAGCAACTGAATTTTGCTTTTTTCCACAAGCAGAGACTTGAGCTGATGAATTCGATATTTAAAAAATGTGTGTGTGCGTTTAGTTTATATATTTTGAGTTTTTTAGCATTTGAATTATTGTATTGCTCTACTGCAAGTGTGTAAAAGTAAGTCACACAATAGGCCAACATTTTTAGCAATCTTGCGATGTATCGTGATACTGTAGTATCAAGGATATATGTGTAGTATTTTCAAGTACTTGACTCTGGTGTTGCAGAACTTACAGACCACATGACTCTTGACGAAGTCGCTTTCATTTGTTTTTAACTAAAATATGTCCAAACATCAGCTTTAAAAGCTGCTGGAGTCACTGTATCCTCTCGTCCTCAGTCATCGCTGTGATCTCGAGGGATTTCATTGTTACTTTATCTGCAGGTACAATCGAAATAGTGCTGTTTAGGATCAATACGGTATCTTGGTCACAGTTCAAACACATTATATATTAACCAAACTGTCTTCAACTGGAGTAAATTCTAATGAAAACATTTTCCCTTAATTGTGTTTTTTGGAAGTCATTAGATTACATTTCTTCCTTAAATCTCTGGCATCCTTTTAAGTCACAATGAATGATGTTGATGAATTGATGAAAACAACACAGTGGGCCACACAACTGGGTTTATTATATATTATTATATATTTGATTCATATTTTTCAGAGAGACAAATCATTTTTTTCTAGGCCACCATTGGTACAAATTAAGAGACAGATTAAAAAACTTTAAGCAAAAAGAGAAAGCTGACCCTCAATTTTCACTTTAAAAATATAGCTACACTTGTCCTTCCTTATAAAATATAGAGAATTATTAACTTGAAGTCACCGAATGACCTCTAGGGATCAGAAAGTAACTAAATATTTTTGCAGAAAACACTTTTCTTCTTCGAATAGAACATTTTGATTAGTTCAATCCATACATTGTCTTATACAAGCCATTACTTTCTGGTGTGATTATATAATGTGAATAAAAGCAAGTGAAGTTAATCAATACACATATTTGACTTGTGTTGTTTGAATCAAAACATTCAGTGACAGGTTTGAGAAAAGAATGCTGAAGGAAAACAGTCGAAAGTCTCTCTTACTGCCAACTCAACCATAAACAATGATTCATTTCAGGGCTCGGAGCCCGACTGCGCATTTATTGACTCCAGTGCCAGAGACGGATCCACTTTCAGGGACGTGAGTTTGGACGGTGAGTAGGTAGTGACAGGAACATAAACAACATCGTCTTCACCGCCATATCAGCTTCAGAGAGAGACTTACTAACGTAAAAAAAAAAACGTGATAAAAAGAAATAATAACACAGATATGAATCTGATTCTCAGAGATGTTTTTCTTTCGTCGTCTCCAGCGCTCATATTTTCCCTCAACCCTTCATTCTTTCCTGTGCGCTCCAGATTTGAACACCTGCTCATGTGATGTCCTGAGGCGGTAAGGTAGCCATGTGTTCCGAGCTCCTCACAGCCAGAGTCATCAAACCCGTGGACGGAAAATCTCAACCCGGGTGTCATTTAACACGACGACGAGCCAAGATATGAGATGAAATCACACACCATCAGGAATCAAACGTGGCCAGATATTGTGTTGAAGCACACTTTGGCGTCTTAAACTGCAGCAATTGTGCGAAAATAAGGGACCGCAGTGGTCAGTGTCACGTAATGAAGGGGTTCAAAGTAAGAGATGCACTTTCCTTCTAAAGTGATTAACAAAAGTGTCGTCTCTTCAACTGCGTGTGATCGTGTGAGTCTCTGCGAATCATACCATATGCATCATGATACACGAGCAACGATACAATATATTCCAATACATAGTGATACTGTAGTAAGAAGGATATATTTGTAGTATTGTCCAGTACTTGACTCAGGTATTGCAGAATTTACCATTGACCACATGACTCTTGACGAAGTCGTAATTGCTTTCATTTGTTTTCAAACCTAAATAGGTGCAAACATCAGCTTTAAAAGCTGCTGGACTCACTGTATCCTCTCGTCCTCAGTTGTAACTGCTTTCATTTGTTTTCAAACCTAAATAGGTGCAAACATCAGCTTTAAAAGCTGCTGAAGTCACTGTATCCTCTCGTCCTCAGTTGTAACTGCTTTCATTTGTTTTCAAACCTAAATAGGTGCAAACATCAGCTTTAAAAGCTGCTGAAGTCACTGTATCCTCTCGTCCTCAGTCATCGCCAGGATTTCATTGTTACTTTAGCTGCGAAGGACAAAATGACTGCTGCCATCTTGAGGCCGGAAGTTTAATTGTAACACAAAAATGAATAAAAACGTGTGAATATTTGCAGGTTCTTTGTAAATTAAAAAATATAATTATTTTATTTTTCACACTTTATTGAAATATAAACCATAAAGATGAAAAAAAATTAAAATGTGATTGTTGATTTGTTTGATCATTGTTACTTTAGCTAAGGACGCATTTAATAGAATTGAAACAGTGCTGTTTAGGATCAATACAGTATCTTCAAAACAATATCAGGATATTAAAGTGTATCGATATTTTTTTACACCCCTTGTTTTTTGACTTTTGATTGATGTTTACAAGACATTAACTTTATCCAAGAAGCTGCAGCAGCTGCCCCCCCGACCTGATCCCCAAAAACAGTTTTATATGTTTGATGTCTAAGTCTATTAAGAGTTACAAGTACACCATATTCCACCGATATAAGCTCATGTAAACTATATGAGATGTAAGACTTTAAGATAATATCTGGGTTTCTCTTCTGCTTTTGCGTCATTTTGACACACCAACGTCTCCAGTGGCCTTTGACTTCAAGGTATTTTTCACCAAATATTCAAATTTATTTGACTTTAGAATAAGGGTTTGGATTTTTTTCCAGAGTCATCTGTTCTTTTTTTCGAGTTATAGACAAAAATGTTTGTTCATTTTAATGTAGCGACTGGAGCTCAGTTGTCTTCGTCTTCATCTTCGTCCAAAAGACACTTAAAAAAAATCCAAAAACTGCTCGTCTGTAAAGTCCCTCTTGGATTCAAGCCTCGACATGAGGAATTGTTATAATAAAAAAGTATATTTTAAGATTGTTCTGCTACAAACAAGCTTTAAAACTTTTCCTCAACATCAGTCGAGGCTTCAATAGAAGAAGGACGTAACAGACGAGCAGTTTTTTGATGTTTTCAAGTGTCTTTTTGGACGAAGAAAAAGAAGCTCCATTCCCAACTACAATATGAACAGACATTTCACATTTCTTCGATCCTTAAAACTCTTCACTGGCTTCCAGTTTCTTTCAGGATCAACTTTAAAATTCTGGTTCTAACTTTCAGATCTATTCATGGTCAGGCTCCTCCTTACATCACTGATCTGATCCAGCCTTACACCCCAGCTCGGGCTCTGAGGTCTGTGGACTAGAATCTACTGATGGTTCCTGAACACGCTTCAGGACCAGAGGAGAGAAATCTTTTCAGGCTGTTGCTCCTAAGCTTTGGAACGATCTCTGTGTTTGATGATCTACTGACTCCTTTAAGAAACATCTTAAGACGTTTCTATTTGTTCAGGCTTTTCCTTGATTTTCTGGAACTCCTGTGTTGTTCTCAGTATTATCTTGATTTTTAAAGTAGTAGTGTTTAAGCGCTTTGTGACCCTGGTCTGGAAAAGCGCTCTATCAATAAATATTACTTACTTACTTACTTACTTAAACTAAAAAAAGGAACAGATTACTCTGAAAACAATCCCAACCCTTAGTCGATATCAGGGTGAGTAGAAAACGAGTGGAATTTGAAATTTTGGTGAACTACCACTTTAAAAAAATTGTTATTATCATTATTATTAATTGAGGAAGTGATAGTTAAATCACTTTAAGAGATGGTGGAAAGTGGTCTTGTGTGTTAAATTGATAGAATCCATCCATCTGTCGACTTTGGTTCATTAACGGCGGCAAAATAGATCGACTTCAAAATCTGGCTTTGCATCTACTGGGGCTTCACCACCTCGTGAGTTACTTCTCTTAATGAAATGGCCGGATTTCAAGAATCTAAACACAGAACCAGCTGAGCTATAAAGATGGCAGAATCCTCCCAGGGAATTAAAAAGAAAATCCCACAAGATCCTGCCCCTAAAAATACTTGTATCCCGTAATTGCCCTTCTGGCATCATGACCTTATTCTACTTTGTTGTTAAAAAACGGCTCACTGGGAATCAGGATCAGACCGAGGCTGCTTTAATAGTCGGGAGAACAATTGCCGTCATGGTTTTTTTTGGGGAAACCGACGTCTTCTGGCGACAGGAAATGGTCGTCGACCACCGGTTGCTCGTTAGAAAGAATGTCATGATGCAGAAAAGCCACAACAATACTTTGTCACATCAACTAAACGCATCTGTTAACTTAGTCTTTTGTTCTTTTAAAGCATGACGATGAAGATGGTTGAAGACCTTCACCTCAAACCCTCGCCACCCCCTGGCAACGTAAAAGTTTAATAATGAGCCTCGGCGACCAACAAAACCTTCTTATTCCTGGAATAAACCGAGGTACGATCATCGGATTTAGGGTCGTTAAATTGAATTGAATTGTAGAAATAATGGTAATCGCTATTGTTCCACAAACAAAAGGACGCTGTGGGAGAACTTTTTTGAAATCGAAGCCAGAAAGCAGTCGTCACATGGAATTATTGCGATCTCGATAATTGAAATTCCACTTGAATCCATCAATCTCATGTGTAATTCAGTTTGACCTCTGACTAATATAGTCAAATATAGTCGTAAGATAATATTGATATGATTAAATATCGCAAATTAATTTGTCCCACTGGTGGACGAGGAATAAAAGGATGCGTTTCTTGGAAAATAATCAATAAAATGTCACTTATTTGTAAAGGTCAAGGGCCAAGGACCAAATCTGGCGAAGTTTCTTATAAAAAATATATATATTTAGGTTTATATTGTGATGCCATTGGTTCATTTAAGGAACAAAACGTATAGGTTTGAACTCAATCAATATCTAAAAGCACTTAATGATTCATTTTCTTCTTTTTGTTTTTAAAATGTTGATCATTTTTTGGCTTTCGAACCATGTTTTTATTTTTGATCATAGTTTTTTTTATAGTTTATATCTGAATAAAGTCAGTAGAAAATAATTCCATTTTGGTTCAACCCTTGTGGGTCAAGGTGAACGACCTCCAACACTACATATGTGTTTATGGAAACCAGGGAGGTCGTTCAACTTGACCCAGAGACAACACAAGGGATACCACAAACACATTTGTTTTTACAGGGCTTTCGGTCACCTTGACCCAGAGACAACACAAGGGATACAACGAACACGTTTGTTTTTCCAGGGCCTTCGGGTCATCTTGACCCAAAGACAACACAAGGGTTTACCACAAACACATTTGTTTTTACGGGGCTTTAGGCCACCTTGGCCCAGAGACAACACAAGGGATACCACAAACACATTTGTTTTTACGGGGCTTTAGGCCACCTTGGCCCAGAGACAACACAAGGGATACCACAAACACATTTGTTTTTAAGGGGCTTTAGGCCACCTTGGCCCAGAGACAACACAAGGGATACAACGAACACGTTTGTTTTTCCAGGGCCTTCGGGTCACCTTGACCCAGAGACAACACAAGGGATACAACAAACATGTTTGTTTTTCCAGGGCCTTCGGGTCACCTCGTTCCAGAGACAACACAAGGGATACAACGAACACGTTTGTTTTTCCAGGGCCTTCGGGTCATCTTGACCCAGAGACAACACAAGGGATACAACGAACACGTTTGTTTTTCCAGGGCCTTCGGGTCATCTTGACCCAGAGACAACACAAGGGATACAACGAACACGTTTGTTTTTCCAGGGCCTTCGGGTCACCTTGACCCAGAGACAACACAAGGGATACCACAAACAAATGTGTTTTTCCGGGGCCTTTTGGTCACCTTGACCCTGAGATAACACAAGGGTTAATGTATTTACAATGCATGCACATATTCATGGTGTTTGTTCATTTTTATGTTGCAATTAAACTTCCAGTCATTATGTCCTTCGTAGCTACCGGACCAATGAAATACTGGAGATGACTGGGGGCGAGAGGATACAGTCGACTCGAGAAGCGTCATGTGGTCATGTGTAAATTCGGCAACACCGAGTCAACTACTCGACAATACTACAAATGTATTCTTGTTACTACAGTATTGTGATACCTATCACCAGATACATACTCCTAATACATGGTAGCTTGTGTGTAGCTTTGGTTGAAGATGACAATAAAGGAGTTTATTTTACACACTAATGTATTTTAAGCATCAGAAGGACACAGTAAAGACGGTTGACGTCGTTACTCAACCATCCGAACCTTTTTAACGTCATCCATGAGAGACGCTCGTCTCCTCCATGAAGGTCAGACTTCAACCAAAATCCTTCAGATCATCTAAAAGAGAATCTGGACACACAGAGCCAGGTTGGCGTCTGTTCTTTATTAAACGATTCATTCACACACACTGTGTCGAGGGAAAATAACACACCGAGGTAACTTTTCCACGGCCAGCGGTGGCGACACAAGCCAAGCGGACAAAGCTAATATTGTTGTTCTGGCCAATAAAAGTCATCATTTGCTGAATGCACAATATATGACGAAGAGAAAATAAAACGTCTGGGCTTTAAGTGTCAGGCTTTAGACGCTCATTCAGGGTAGTCCCTCTTTTATAGTCCTGCTAAATGACAGCCTTTCAGAACACTTTCAATTACATCAGAATGGATAATTCGCTGGCAGCCGCTCCAGCTTTCCAAGGTCCCTCAGAACATTATTCACTTTTCTCTCAAGAAGCAAAACCGTTCGTGTTCAAATCCTGCATTAACTGGTTAATCGCGGCGACCTTTTGCACACGTCACGCAAGCCTGTAATGACGAGTTTAATGAAACCTTGTTGAAAATCTTTGTTACTTTTTCAAGCAGTAAAAAAAACCACCTGGACAAGAGGTTTAAACCATTATTTATAATATGTACTCAGCTGTTATTAAACTGACTGAATAAAATCGTGAATAAAATGTTATCCATGAAATATACACTTCTTTTTTTTTTTATAAAAGAATGGAATTACATATCAATATATCTTAGATATATTAATATTATCAATGATATCTTTGTTATTTTTCTTTGATCTATGTTCTTTATCTTTAGACTTAGATTGTATCATCTTGTTCTTTCTCTTTATTCTTGTTCTTATTTTTATGAATAACTGCTGTATTGCTGTGTTCTAATTGGAAAAAAACAATTTCAATAAAGTTCTACCTAATCTAACATATAATCTAAATAATTTTCCAATTGAATCGTTAATGGAACAAATATTTGTGGAAAGAGAGGAATATTCATAGTTTTATGCAAAATGCATTCATGTTGTCACTTTAAAATATATATAATTGTATATATTTGGGAAAAAATGTTCACTATAATATTTATTTTCCTTTTTTTTTTTATATACTGTATACCTGGGAACCTACAAACTATTTTTTAATTAGCTTTTTCTATCCATATTTTATCTTTTCAAAACTTTTCTTTTACTTATTGACATTTTCACTCTATATTTAAAATGTATGTAAAATTATATATAATATATATAACAAATAAAATATAAACAGACAATTAAAAAAGTTCCCCAAATTCAGAAAACCAGAAAAGCTTTGAAAACATGAATATAGATGTAAATTATCAATATATACAGTATATATCTCAATTTATATTCTACTATATTTGTGTCATTTTGCCAACAGTTTTATCACCACTTACATAAAGAAAAGATATTTAAAAACCCAAGTAATTCATTGAAACACAAGCCATAGCTTCCATTAAAAGCAGAAAGTCTACCTCGAAAACCTCCTCGTCCAGGATCCTGGTCCCGAACACGGTGATGCCCTCGGTGTTGATGACGGCCTGGTCGCCTCTGTTGAGCGGTCGGGTCAACTTCCTCTTGCAGTCCACGATCATGGTGACGCTCTTCTTCTCCACGCTGATGGCGACGCGATGCCACCTGCGACAACGTCGAGAAAAAAAAAGAACGACCACACGTGAGTTTCACTTCGAGAGAGTGACTCCATCTTTTTTCCACTATGGCTTTTTTTTTTTGTGATTCGTCACAGCGAACGCTCGCCCGTGCAGTCGTTGCGGTTTTTCGCTGAACTCGGCATCAAACGCTGGGCCCGGGAAAGTGGAAATAAGGCAGACGTGTAAAAATAGATACTGGAGGGTGTTCTGGCTGCAGCGGTCACTCTGGTGGGTTCCACTAATTACGTCGGACTTCGCTGCGCCCAGTTACATCTGTTCTTAAAGCCGATTGGCCGACTTTAAAAAAGTCCTCTGGTGCACGAGACAAACTCCAGCATCGACTCCAGATCAGGATTTAAAACATTACAAAGTACATCTTCGGCTCGCCACTACGACTTTGGAGGGAAATTGGAAAAGAAAAACCGATGAGTTGCTCACATTATTTAAGAGAAAACCAGAGGAAGTCGATTTTTTTTAAAAGGTGAAACTCCAACTTTCCTGACATGTTTCAAATGTTGAAGTCTTCCTCTCCAAGATACAGTAAGTTCCTCATCATGACCACGTTCTCAACTTATTACTTTATAAAGTTCGTCTGAAATCTGGGCGAACGAGAGGTTACGAGAGTCCATTATGACGTAATAATGGCTTCACTCTCTTCCTCCAGCCAGCTGTCATTCCATCCCACTTTGTTAATACAACGAGTCCCTTGAAGGTGGAGACTTCCGGTATCGATGACGCGCGGTGACAAACTTCCATCCTCGACCAATCACAGTGTGGTTATGGTCAAAAAGATTTAATTTCCATTATACGACAAACAAAAAAAACACATTAAAAAGCCGTGGCATAAAATAAACACGATAAAATGGGTAAAATAGTAGTAAAAGCTAATGTGTATTTCATGTAAATGGACGATAATATCATCAAAGTACTGCCTTCTGGCTCAGCTCTTTCTTCAACAGGACAGACCGGTGAACATCAAGACCAATCCTCACTCGTGAACCAGATCAGGAGGTACTCATGCCCCACTTTGTTTATACAACGAGTCCCTTGGAGGTGAAGACTTCCGGTATCGATGACGCGCGGTGACAAACTTCCATCCTCGACCAATCACAGTGTGGTTATGGTCAAAAAGATTTAATTTCCATTATACGACAAACACATTAAAAAGCCGTGGCATAAAATAAACACGATAAAATGGGTAAATAATAGTAAAAGCTAATGTGTATTTCATGTAAATGGACGATAATATCATCAAAGTACTGCCTTCTGGCTCAGCTCTTTCTTCAACAGGACAGACCGGTGAACATCAAGACCAATCCTCACTCGTGAACCAGATCAGGAGGTACTCATGCCCCACTTTGTTTATACAACGAGTCCCTTGGAGGTGAAGACTTCCGGTATCGATGACGCGCAGTGACAAACTTCCATGCTCGACCAATCACAGCGGAGTGGGTGTGGTTATGGTAAACAAGATTTAATCTCCATTATACAACAAACAACATTTTTTTTTTAAATAGCATAAAATCAACACAATAAAACGGTAAATTATAGTAAAAGATATTGTGTATTTCATGTAAATGGACGATAATATCATCAAAGTATTGCCTTCTGGCTCAGCTCTTTCTTCAACAGGACAGACCGGTGAACATCAAGACCAATCCTCACTCGTGAACCAGATCAGGAGGTACTCATGCCCCACTTTGTTTATACAACGAGTCCCTTGGAGGTGAAGACTTCCGGTATCGATGACGCGCGGTGACAAACTTCCATGCTCGACCAATCACAGCGGAGTGGGTGTGGTTATGGTAAACAAGATTTAATCTCCATTATACAACAAACAACATTTTTTTTTTAAATAGCATAAAATCAACACAATAAAACGGTAAATTATAGTAAAAGATATTGTGTATTTCATGTAAATGGACGATAATATCATCAAAGTATTGCCTTCTGGCTCAGCTCTTTCTTCAACAGGACAGACCGGTGAACATCAAGACCAATCCTCACTCGTGAACCAGATCAGGAGGTACTCATGCCCCACTTTGTTTATACAACGAGTCCCTTGGAGGTGAAGACTTCCGGTATCGATGACGCGCGGTGACAAACTTCCAAGCTCGACCAATCACAGCGGAGTGGGTGTGGTTATGGTAAACAAGATTTAATCTCCATTATACAACAAACAACTTTTTTTTTTTAAATAGCTTAAAATCAACACAATAAAACGGTAAATTATAGTAAAAGATATTGTGTATTTCATGTAAATGGACGATAATATCATCAAAGTATTGCCTTCTGGCTCAGCTCTTTCTTCAACAGGACAGACCGGTGAACATCAAGACACGTTCCTCACTCGTGAACCAGATCAGCAGGTACATAACCTCTACACTTGGGACTGAGAGGAGCTGATCCTCATCCAAAACCATTCCAGTTGAACATCTCAGGAAAACCCAAAAAAAACAACTGTCTTTCTTTTACTCCTCTTCTGGACTCTTGACCGAAACTGACTTTTACTTGTCATAACAACAACTGCGATCGGCGTCCAGCAAACAACCTGAAAGTATCGTCGAAGGTAACCTGTGAACATCTGCCAACATCTCCTGGAGAAATGAATCCATTTCCAATATGAATCTGCGACACACACTGCATCGGTTCACACATTCAAACTCGGTTTAGCTCCGCTGAGGAACAATTGACAAAGACAACATAATGGCCAGCGTGGAAAGAATCCTTCCAAGGTTTGTGCCGAGGATGGATGGAGTTCATTAGACTCATCGGAGCGGGATTATTATCCAATTCTCGCTGGACGTTCTCCAGCTATTGTGACTTACTTTCCATCAGCGATGTTGATGGAGCGGAACAGGGGGTACTCCTCCGGGGGAGGCTTGCCGTTCTGGTCCTCGTACAGGAAGACTGGAGCGCGACCAACTTCCACTCCGAGCTGCTGGACGCCCTGTTGGTTGTACACGGACAGCAGGAAGGACTGGAGGCCAGACTTGGGCTTGATGGTGAACATGATGGAGAAGTCTTCGGGGAAAACTCCACCTGAGGAGACAGTGATCGGTCGGGTTATTCAAGTATTTTTAAGATGGGCCACGATGAACAGGAGCAAATACATTGTTGAAAACTTAGGTCTTTGACCATAAAATATACAATTATTATGATTGATATTAAAACATACCGAGAGTTATCTTAGTTAAAGGGTGAATAAAGGGCAATGATCAATACAAAAATGGAGCATATTAGCTAAAATATTTGTATTTGTCAATGAGCATTAAAATAATTTGCACGACTTTGTGGATTTTTGTTAAAAAAGTGCATGTTTAGAGTGTTTTATTTTGTGTATTTTAAGGTCACCAGTGGATCTGGTGGTAGGCGTGTGTATTTGCAAGAATCTGGCCCTTTAATACAGATCCCGATACAGGGTCAACGCTACGATAAATTGTGATACTTTAGGAACAAGAGTGTATTTGTAGTATTGTCGAGTACTTGACTCTGGTGTTGTAGTATTTACAGACCACATGACTCTTGACGAAGTCGTAACTAATTTAATTTGTTTTGAAACCAAAATATGTCCAAAGATAAATGAGTACTGCAGACGACTGTATCCTCTTGTCCCCAGTCATCACTGGGATCTGGAACTGTGAACTGTAGACCATTACATAACTAAATCGATAAAGTGCTGTTGAATATCGAAAATATTATTATTCCACTTCTTTCTATTATTTTTTTCTCGTACTTCATTTTTGAAGTTTAACTCACATTCAAGAGGGTCAATTGAACAGTAAACATTGGAATACTTTAGTTTTAAAACCAAAATATGTCCAATCCTCAGCTTTAAAGGCTGCTGTAGTCAACTGTATCCTCTCGTCCTCAGCTGTAACTGCTTTCATTTGTTTTCAAACCAAAATATGTCCAAAGATCAGCTTTTAAAAGCTGCTGGAGTTGACTGTATCCTCTCATCCTCAGTCATCACTGGGATCTCGCAGGATTTCATTCTTCTTTCAGCTGCGGAGGACGTATTGATTGACTGGTGCCATCTAGCGGCCGGAAGTTTTATTGCAACACAAAAATTAACAAAAAAACTATATGTAATTATGAATAATTAGGGCTTTTTGAAAGCCCTAACAATGTAAATTGTAAATAAAATTGTTTTATTACTTAATTTTACGCACACGTTATGAAATATTAACCATAAAAGTATTTTGAAGAGAAATAAAAAGTGTTTTGATCATTTCTGTATCAACAACTTTCTGACAAGTTGCTCTAAAACATGAAAAACGTCTGTGAATCACCCTTTAGATCTTGAAGAAAAACAATTCTGCCTTATTCAAGCCCTAACGTGACTAAACACAAGCAGCTCCACGCCATGAAAACTTGATTTCAATGAAAGGTGAAATAAGGTAATGGAGTTTATAACCAGGTGCTACTCATTTGTTGTCAGAATGAACACATGTTCGTGGTTTAGCATTTTATTAGCGCCTCACTCAATTCAGCAGCTTAAGGAATTAGCAAAAATATGTTAAAACTATGACCGACTCGCTCTTGAATGGAAAATCGATTATTAGTATTATGTGGTAAACAATCCACAGGATGGAAAATAAGATTCTACTCAAGTTCAGATAGAAATAAGTGAAATAATGTTGGGGAAAAAATCATATATTTGTGTCACGCTACAGTTTTATTTTATTTTTGGTCCATGTAAAGAAAGCACTTGACCTTAAGATAAGATATTAACAGTTAGATAGAACTGAATCAAAATATTGTTTGTCAAAATAAAGTGCATTTCCTATTGGGAATCATAGAACAGCAATAGTTAGAAAATAAATGGTGGAAAATTACTGGATGCATTTGAAGAAATAAATGGAAATATAATAACGATTTTATAGGTAAATAAGAATAAAGATTAGATGATCAATAGAATTAATTTAAGATGTGAATATTGACATGAATCGTACTATTCATAAATCGGTATAAAAGTGAAGCATCTAGATTGAAGAAATCCAGAATAGCAACAAATCAAATTGAATATCTTCTATCTAATCTCTATAATGATTTCCTTTCCTTTTTTTTTCCACCACAGTTTCCACAGTTATTGCTTTAATGAAGCGCATCAGTGACTCATGAACAAGAGAAATTGTCTGATGATTATCATCTTGGAAAAACATTCCCTTTGGCATCCATCGTGGCCCTCGGCTGGTAATCACTCGCAAATTCTTAGACAACAGGAAATCATTTAATCCAGGATTTTTTTTTCTTTTGACATTTCCAAAAAATGTCAAAAACACTCCTGAGAGGGGATTCCTGAGATCCTCAAGACATCTCCGGCGTAATGGGAGGTGATCGATCTTCAGCTACTGAACAAACGACGCTTACTGTTGAATATGACACGAGTATGAATAATATTAAAATGGACAAATGTTTGTCGTTTTATTAACATAGAAGTGGATGAAGATTTCGTTTGCGTTTCTACTCAGCTGTCACTTCTTTGTTGTCATTTCTTTTCAAATGAGTGTAATCCAGATGTGTCAAATACATTTTCATGTTCTTCAGAGAGAAGACAAGAAAACAATACTCTCTTTAAAAATGTGCATCTTGGATGAGCCACAAGAAAAAAAAAAGAAAATAGTGGCCAATTAAGAAGAGTCACGACATCTGCAAGAGTCTCTGTAAACAATCTTTTTTCTATTGGCAAACACAGATTTTTGCATAAATGTCGAATCCGTTTTATTACGATGACTCACCGGGATACGTTTTACTATACGTCTGCTTCCCATCCGAGGATGGTAGAAACGATGGGAGCCTCTTTCCCCCGAACGTTTGTTTCCAATTAAAAACCTACTGTCTTACTCGGCTTGTTTGTTTACGTGACAAACTTCCATCCCCGTCGGGCGATTGGAGCCGAGTGGAAAACCACACAAATCAACGTCAACTGCTAAATTACCATTGGATGTTTTCAATAGTGTGTTTGAAGAACGTCATTTATGGTGAAGAGGTTTCTTTGTTTTTATCGTTATTAAGTTCAATTTTGAAATATGAACATCGCGAACATTTGATTATAAATTCCCAATGTTAAATAAACAATCTGAATCTGAGGATACGTTACGAATCACAATACATGGAAAAACTAAGATATATCACGATATAGTGTAGGAACAAGAATATATGTGTAGTATTGTCGTGTGTTGCAGACTTAACAAAGTCTCTTGACGAAGTTGTAACCGCATTAATTTGTTTTCAAACCAAAATATATCTAAACATCAGCTTTAGAAGCTGCTGGAGTCACTGTATCCTCTCGTCCTCAGTCATCGCCGGGATATCGCATGATTTCATTGCTAACTCTAGACAAAGTCACAACTGCTTTTATTTGTTTTAAAACCAAAAATATTTTCAAACATCAGCTTTAGAAGTTGCTGAAGTCACTGTATCCTCTCGTCCTCAGTCATCGCCGGGATAGCGCAGGATTTCATTGCTAACTCTTGAAAAAAATCGTAATTGCTTTTATTCGTTTTTAAATCAAAAATGTGTCCAAAGATCAGCTTTAGAATCTGCTGGAGTCGACTGTATCCTCTCGTCCCCAGTCATCGCCGGGATATCGCAGGATTTCATTGCATGACTCTTGACAAAGTCGTAACTGCTTTTATTTGTTTTAAAACCAAAAATGAATAAATAATAAGTGCACTATTTTTTACTTATTTATATTTATACTTTTATATTAATTCATTATATGCAATATTTAAAAGATTTATTAATTATTTTTATATTATATTGCACTATTAATAACTTATTAATATTTATATTTATACAATCACTTATGCTGTGTTTTTTGTTGCCAAGCAACGAAATTCCCTTGCCAGTTTTCACATCTGTGCAATGACAATAAAGAAAGTCTAAAGTTTGAATTCTATAGATGTTGCCAGGGAACATAATGACTGCTGCCATCTAGCGGTTGGAGGTTTCATTGCCACACAAAAATGAAAAAAATGCTGGCGAATATTTGTTGATTATAAATAACTAAAATTGCAAAAAAATGATTTCATACACTTTTTATAAATATGAAAATATAATAAATAATATATAAATAATATATAATAGAATCTAAATATGAAGCATAAAATAACAATAAAAAGATAGTTTTAAAGATGTGGCTTTCAAACTACCTTTTTTATTGTCATTTTATGCTTTGATTTTCATATTGTATTTTCATAATAATCGATACAGTGCTGGTATCATAGCCGCTATAGTAAAAAAATATTGATTTTTTCGTGTATCAGGGTTTTTCCCCAAAGGTATCGAGCCACTTACCCGGGAAGAGCTGTCTGGTCGGAGCGCTGATCTGAGCCTGTTTTCGCACTCGGTACGCGGTGTCGGGTTTGGATCCTCTCCGCACCGTGCAGAAGCCCGTTGTTTTCCGGACTCCATCTGGAGAGCTCTGGAAGTCTAGCGCTTTCAATACATCCACTGGTTCAGCTGTGGGAGCAGAGGAAGGAGGGATGAGATCAAAGGGCAAAAAAACATTTCCAACCTTGTCAAAGATATCGAGATGAAAACAAAGGAAACCACGGACGTCAAACACAATCAAAGTTGAAGGAACTTTTTGAGGGAGATGATGGAGACACAAGAACATCTCCACCTTTTCGGTGTTTCGACAGATGTAGCTGAAAAGGTACCAGAGGTTTTTGGCACTGATTTTGAGTTAAATCTGCGAAGAAACTCTCTAAACATATGTCTGATTCCATACAAGTTCTATCACTTTTTTACTGATTTCATTCCAAGACCAAACCTTCACTATAGCCTTGATGAAATAATGTTTAACCCAGAATCAATTTACCAAATATTGTCTGGAATCCTCTACAATATAATTCTTTATTTTTGCTTCTTCGATCAGCATTTTCCAACTTCTCCACGGTAACTTATCTTGATCTTTATCCAGAGTCACTCGTATTAGAAGCTGCTGGAGTCACTGTATCCTCAGTTGTAACTGCTTTCATTTGTTTTAAAACCCAAAATATGTACAAACATCAGCTTTAGAAGCTGATGAAGTTGACTGTATCCTCTCATCCTCAGTCTCCTTCTTCACGATAATTTCAGATTTGGACCTAAATTGATTACAATACTGTAGTCAAAAGTTTCTCCAATTTACGTCGACCTATTTGGATATATGTGAGTATTGGAACATATTTTATAAAGACATCTCACCCTAATGACAGTGTTCAAAATGAACTTTAGCAATTTCATGATTCATAATACATGTAAAACTAAGATATATCACGATATATTGTAATACTGTAGAAACAAGGATATATGTGTAGTATTGTCGAGTACTTAACTCTGGTTTTGTATAATTTACAGACCACATGACTCTTGAAAAAGTCGTAACTGCTTTCATTTGTTTCATCAGCTTTAGAAGTTACTGGAGTCGACTGTATCCTCTCATCCTCAGTCTCCCTTTTCCTGATAATTTCAGATTTCGAACTATCTTTGTCCCTGAAATGATTACAGTACTGTTGGATGTTAGTTAAGAAGTTTAGTTTAGAGTATTGGAACATATTTTATAAAATCTTTTATCTAAATCTTAAATCTTTGTTGTTTTTATTTGACCTATGTTCTTTGTCTTTATCTTTAGACTTAGATTGTGTAATTGTGTTCTTTCTCTTTATTTCTCTTGTTCTTTTTTTATTTTGATTTATTTTGATTTTTTATAAAAAATTGCTGTATGTATTGGCTATTGGAAAAAAACAATTTCCCGAAGGAGAACTCCTGAGGGATCAATAAAGTTTTACCTTACCTTACCTTACCTTAAAACCATCTCACCTAATAACACTGGATATGTTTCAAGTTCAAAATGAACTTTAGCTTTTGAATTTATTCTCAACGCTATGTAAATTGAATCAGCATATTATAGTTATATCAGATGGATTAACGTGAAGGGAACAACAAGTAAAATGTATTATTCATATTGTTATCATTAAAGTCAGACTGTACCAAAAAAATGTATTATTCAGGATAAAGTTAAACACAAACGACCCACTTTTTACCACATTATATTTCACCATAATTAAATTTGTTGTATCTTCAGTCTTCTTCTGCTGACTAGTATTTCCAGGCAAGCTGCCGCCGCATTTCTTACCGATTAGATGTTTAAAAACTTGCTTCAGAACATTCACCACGAAAACTTTTTAAATTAATTGGTGTGACAGATGCAGCTGTTACAGGTTAAAGGTGTTGTTTTCCCAAAAAATACCGTCCAAGACTGTGCTGACAAAGAACACGTTGTAATGTCGCAACTAGCACAGCCGGGTCGGGGTTCTGAGTCAGAGGTCGGACTACGAGTCTGATTATGAAGATTTCTTTTTTGGAAAAAAAAAACTTTTGGCAACATTTTTTATAAGTGATGAGTTAGCGTTCGTGCTAGCATAAGCTAAAGTTAGCATTTCATTTGATTTTATAACAAGTTAAACTATCTGGACGCATATGGAAGTTGAAAAAGTACTCAAAACAGGGTAAAATTTTAAGGGGAGACAAAAAATCTCTCTCGGAAAGTAAGCAATGATACCCAACATTTTACCTCTCAGATTTACTACGAATACAATTTTTTTTTTCAAATGTTATATACCGTTATACTTATTTATTTAATTGCCAAATTCTGTCCGTTGAATGTACTTATGTGCCCCTCATGACCTAAAATATATTTATATTATGTATTAATCTCAAAATATTACTGTAGGGTTTTCGTTCTGGGACTTTTTCCCCACTGTTTTATTGGCCCTTTAAAAATATTTTTGGAAAAAGTAATTAATGAGAGTATAAAATACAATAAAATAATTAGATTGGGATATTTTGCTTGATTTTATGACATGATTTTAGCTCCTTTATTTTTGCTTGATGGCCAATCAACAGACGTGGCCCCTGCAGAAATGTAATTTCCCACCACTGATCTAGATTCTAGAATTAGTATTAGCCGTCGTGCTAATGTTAGCATCTCACCATTTTGGCTCTTTTTTTTAACCTAAAATGCATTTTTTGTTAGTTTAAATATTGCATAGAGATATATATATAAAAAAAACAACATATAACTATATTAAATTAATTAATAAGTTAAATAAATGTATTGTTAATGAACAAAACAACGAAACAGATTAGCATTAGCTTGAATGCTAATGAATCCTCCGTTAAAAAAAATACAGATTGTGTTCCTTAAGCCACACAAGAAGTCAGAGCATTTTAATAGCACGTCGTAAAACAATTTAGCATGAAAGAATTTAGATGTAATTTAAGTTAATGGCCGTTTACGTGCTCATTATTACCCTTTTTTATGAGTGAAAAACTCGTTTGGAACAGTAGGATTTAGACGCCGTACACTAATGGTACACGATATTGAAGAGCTCTGGTACGAATGATGTACGAGTTCTCCTGCATATTTGTACTTGTCAAGGGTTACGAGGTTAAGTTTCCTCACTTAAACATTGTCTTCAAAACCGGGGGGGTCATCCATCTCGGGGGGGGTCGACAAATTGCCCGTCATAAAGCTGTCCGTCAAATAAACAATGGCGTTTAACAGGTCGATTTTTTTTTTAAATCAGTCTTTTGGTGTAAAAATTCAACAACAAAAAAACCTTTAACTACCGACTCATTGTTTTATTTCTGCACTTCCATGGTCGGATCTATCGGCGACGCCGGGATCTAATGGAACATGGCGTTTTGATGGGGAGTCAACATTTGCACAAATTCCCTCGTTTGCTTTCTCAGGGGTTTGTTCGCCCAAAATCTGTCAGTCCGGGCCATTTGCTCTTTTTTTTTTTTTTTTACGAGCGAACTTGGCAAAGGAGCTGTAAAAGCGTTCAGCGGATGTAATTAGCTTCCCTCACCTCGGCTGAGACGAGCCTCATCATCCCCGGGACGATAAAAAAAATGGAGGAAGAGGTGGAAGGGATAAGAGGTCGGGGGGGGGGGGGCGTCTTTACCACCTTTTTATTTTGACCTTTTCTATCGACGGACCTGGAGCCGAGGCGGTCGAACCGTTACCCCGGGATCTTCGGTCCTTTTCCTTCTGCTTAGAATATCAACCAAAATTCCAAAACCTCAAATTCCCAGACGTGCGTCACAATCTGCGCATCATGAGTTAAGCTAGTTGGGAGCAGATGTTTAAAATTCCACATTTGGATGAATGAAAAAAAAACTAAAAAACGTGGAAAACATTGACTTTGGTCGCCGTTAACTGGTGGTTAACTAGTAGGTCTTTAAAAAAAAAAAAAAGGGCAAGTGGTTTACTCGCTCTCTTAAAATGAGATGGAATTTCCTTTTTTCTTTAGAGTTTCCTCTTCTTTGTCATCTTGGAAGTGTGAAAAACTCACGAGAAAAACCTTCTAAACACCTTCGGCTTCCAATCGCGGTTACGGCGTCGACTCGAGCAAAACTGCAGCAGAGAGACATTTTTAATTTAAGGTTTATACAAACTTATGAAAACAACCCTTGAATACCAGCGCGAGGCTGCGGGGAAAAAAGGAAAATGGATGGTTTACGTTTCAGACTTTTCGGTTTATTGCTTTTTGTTTAATCCCAGCAAGAACACCCTAAACACGTCGGTGAACGAGTCATTAATAATTGATGATATCTGAGGAAGTGAAAAAAAAGCATTCAGGGTGTATTTTCGTGAGGTTAAAGTTCCTCATTTTTTTGGATTTCACACGATGTTCTGCCTTTTGTTCTGCTGTTAAAAAACAGTCAAAACTCTCCAGCATGTACTGGGTCTGTTTCATAAATATATATGTTTTACTTTCCTGCAACTTGGGACTCGATTGGCGGTTTATAGGCAACATTCAGGAAGTACCGGTCGATCCTGTCGAACCTTATCACACAAGGGGCCAAAATATTTTCACAAAATGAGTCGCTAACTAACCAAAATTTAATTTTTTTTGGTATAATTTCTTATTTTTGGAGTCTCCATGTATTTAAAAGTGACTCGAATTTTATTCATTTTCTACTCACACTCATGTTGAGTAAGGGTCGGGATTCTTTTCAGAGTAATATGTGTCTTTTTGGAGTTATAGACAAAAATGTTTGTTAATTTTAATGTAGCGACTGGAGCTCAGTTGTCTTCGTCCAAAAAGACACACTTAAAAACATCCAAATATCTCTATATTAGCGGGTCTTTAATTAAAAATGTAGATAACAAGCCGTTCTTAAAAAAGTATATATTTTAAGCTTGTTTGTAGCGGAAGCCAAAATGCTAACACCTGCTTCCCTTCTGTGTAGCATGTTAGCATTTTAGCTTCAAAAAAGCTTAAAATGTTTAATTTCTTCATGAACAATTTCTAACGTCGAGGCTTCAATACAAAAGGGACGTTAGTTACAGACGAGCAGTATGTAAATATTAGGATGTTTTTAAGTGTCTTTTTTCGAGATGAAAACCATGAGTAACTGAACATTTTCCCAACTATTAACAATTAAAAAGTCTGTTTTTAGCCAAAAATATTTGTTGGAAAATGTAAAAAAATGAAAAAATAAATTGTAGGACAGTATCCAATGGAAAGTACAGCTTGAATCTGGTTTAAACATATTTAGTCATTTCTAACCACACGTAAACACAATTTAGGAAAAGGAAGGAAGTGAACAAAGTGTTTGCTCATGTCGAGGAAGAAACCAAACAATGAGATAAAGAAGTCGCATCGAATCGCGGTCGAGCCGCTCATCAAGACCTTGGACTCGGGAATCAAAACACTCAGCATTGATCCGTCGCCAGATGGTTGCGATAATAGGCGTGTCGTCAACAACTCGCATTCCTTCTCCGCCCCTGTCACTCCACATCGCCACGACATGATCCTCCTCATATGGTTCTGGGTCGGCCCCGTGGTCTCCTCACAGCTTGAGAAACCCCCCAATAAAGAGGTCGTCGAGGTGCCGTTCTGGCAACACGATCTTTCCTTTCTCTGGAGTGGAGCTCCATTCCTCAGAGGAAGTCGCCTTTGAAAACAAATTCTTGGCCTCTTATCCCTGATCTCGGCTGTTTTGGTTAGAACGTTCTTAGGTCATTAGTGAAGTATTCTTTTTAAGCTGACTAAGCGTTTATTCCACAAGTGAAGAAACTATAAACTGCACCACTTTTTTTGCATTTAATCTTCCCGATTCCGTCGATTCTTTTTCTATCTGACCATCAACGTTGACCTCACATGAGTTTCAAACATGAGTTGATAGGATCTACACTTAGAGTTTACAGTGAGGGCGGGTCAATGTATACACTTTTCAAAATGAGGTCATTCGCACAGCATAGGCCAACTTCATGACTCTTGGGTACGTGAAAATTGGACTTGGGGCCATTGGAAGGGGGGCCCCTAGTCAAACGCAATCACGCGATAGACTGAAGTTTGGGTCCAAGTCAAGAGCCGAACAAACATTCTATTTATTAAAAGTAAGTCAGTAAGAGTCTATATGAAAACATTTTGACGCCAGTTACACTTTTATACGTAAATTATGCTCATTCATTACCAAAGCTTCATCAAAAAGGAAATACAAATCCATTGTTGACGTTTATTTTCACCATTTGGGACCAAACATTCTGGAAGGTTTTGTCGTTAACTATAACCACTCTTTGAATTTGAAATAATGGATTATTGGTTTTGTTACTTAGTAAGGTTATTTAATCATGGTAATCGAAAGAGTATCAAAGTATCTTTAAGAAATGACTGGTAATTTATCATTAAAAAAGGTTTGTACCGTGACAACACTACAGTTAACTGTACATCTTTACTTGTTGGTCAAGGAGATTTCATTCCTACATTAGTTATCAATTAATATTTTTGGTGCTATCACTAGAAAGTTTTTGACACTTTTATAATAATGTTTTTTCAGATCCTTTGATATTGAAATGATAAAACAAAGCAATGAAAACATATTTTTGTAGTTTCGTAGCAGGACCACGAAACAGAAAACATGGGAAAAATGTAATTCTTCTAGGTTCTTCTAGGGTTCTTTTAACATGTTGACATTTTTGAAAAGTGGCTTTTATTTAGCAAAAAAACAAGTTGGACTAATGCTGGACCAAGAATAAAAGAAGCCCTTGAGCAATACCGAGAAACACCATTAAGCTATTTAAGGTAACTAGCGGCGTTAATTTGAAAGGAATTATCAAGTTTGTCTTATGAAATGATTCCTTGTGTAACTCATAGAAACTGGAGGAACCAGTATTGGCAAAACTATTGCGTCCTGTATCCTTGAAGACTCTATTTTTCAACCATGTCTGCCAGTTTTTCAATGTTATTTCCATCTCCAGAGAGCTGCGGTGGGCCACGAAGTGTTTGAATCTAAAGTGGCAGTTTTACGGTTCTTCCAATTTTCTCCCAAATCTAATAAGTCCGAAACGGTTTAGACGTATACTCTAGAAATGTGTAACTTCAAAGTTCGAAAGCTCGTCTCGAAAAAGAAACTCGGGTCTTATCTTGAGGGCACGATCTTGGCAGGTAGAATTAGGAATTGAATCGTAGCCCATCTCAACGGCAACATCTAAAGAATGGCTTTATCTCCATAGAGGTCTCTCCAACTTCACTGGTCGGCTTCCAGTCAAGGTAGGAAGTCGAGGTGTTTCCAAGGAACTTGAACATTTTCCACGATCTATTTAAAAGTTTCAAATAACCCACTACGACGCCTGGAGGTAGCGTTCCTGCTGGCCCGTCATCCGAAGGGGTCCGATGGGTGGTGCAGATATCCCACATGCTGAACCCATTATGGTCCCCCAGCCCCCTCCACTAAAACATACACAGGACTAACTAGGAAGCCCCCCCACCCGTCCCTGTAGCCCCTTCTCATGTGACTAGAAAAATAACAGCTCGGGTGACGAATCAGACGAGTGCATGCTTGAGGATTCCAAGTACAGATTTTTGGACTCATTTGAAGTCACTGGAGTGATGGGTTGTTTTTTTTTTTGTTGGTACTGATTTGTTTGGTACGGGTCGTTCTTCATGATTCACTGCCTATTGGATTAAAAAGCAAATTTCCTGCTTGAAATGACCTCCTTGGTAGAGGTATGCACTTTTTAAGTGCTTTTTCCAGTTTCTAATTTAAACTTTTCTATATTAAGAACTCTCGTTTTAACCACATGGCAAACATATTTCACCAAACTAGAAAGTGTAAAACAGACATGGGTCTTCCATATTTTTGAGACATTTCTAAAGACATAAAAGATCAAAATCCAGACCAGTCGTCTGGATTATGATCGTTCAATAAAGAAAAACTCATAGCAACAAGCCACTGCTTTCGGTTTGTGTGTCAATTGTGTAAATTTCGGAAGGGTTTGAGGAGGACCAGCTTCTCCAATGTTCATGTTGGAGATGAGGTTTTAACTTGGGCTCATGTTCTCGAGTGACTGGGGGGGGAGAAAGTGTACCGACACATTCCTAGTTGTGGTCACTAGCTTTGTGGTACAACAAAAAGTACAACTACCGCAGTTTTCTCCGGTTCTTCCTTAGTCAAGGAAGCTTTGTCATCCTGGAGAGACTCAAAGTAGATCATCTTATTAACTATACAAAGTAATCCTCGTTTTTTCTCTACTATTGTAGAAAAAAAAGTTACATTTCTTGTATTAAACGTCACAAAATCTTTAGAAAAACTGGAAATTATTTCTGTTGCTGTTCCAATTCTGTCTAATTTTGACATTTTGAGCACGATATGTCCATATTTTGAGACATTTCTGAAGACATTTTTTAGACTACCATAATCCAGACGACCAGACATTGGCAGTCTGGATTATGATCGCTAAATGAAGAAAAACTCATAGCAACAAGCCAATGCTTTCGGTTTGTGTGTCAATTGTGTACATTTCGGAATGGTAGGAGGAGAATCAGCTTCTCTAAGTCAGAGGCCATGATGGTCAGTTCATGTTGGAGATGAGGTTTTAACTTGGGGTCATGTTCTCGAGTGACTGGCGGGGGGGGGGCTCTGTGTCGGTGTCAGGGGGTGGAGAATGTGTACCAACACATTCCTAGTTGTGGTCACTAGCTTTGTCGTACAACAAAAAGTACAACTACTGCAGTTTTCTCCGGTTCTCCCTTAGTCAAGGAAGCTTTGTCATCCAGGAGAGACTCAAAGTAGATCAGCTGCTTATCAACTATACAAAGTAATCCTCCACATAAGTTTAATTTCTTGTATTAAACGTCACAAAATCTTTAGAAACACTGGAAATAATCTATAAATAGTCTATTTCTACATTTTGACCACCTCATGTCCATATTTTGAGACATTTTTAAAGACATTTTTTTAAGGAATACTCATGGAAAACTACTCAGGACTGTATATAAAAATGCTGCCCAATTATGTTTAGCTCAAGTTTACATTTGTTAGTGTTTAGCGGTTTATCTCCTTCTCTGTAGACGACGAGGTCAGTCTTGGAAGCAGCTGAAGCATAAAAGGGTGAAAGTGAAAAAAGGAGGAGTGGTCGCCGGAGATGAGTATCAGCAAGATTGGATTTTACACACTCCACCTTTAAATTCAGGCCCTCGGGCTCATGGCGGCAGAAACCGTGAGGTCCTTCGTTCGAACCAGGGGACGAAACAACAACGTGGAATAAAAAAAAAAGACTTTATATATAAACACACGGAATTGTACGTAAACTGCTAAGACAGTTTTCGGAACATTGTCCCGACTCTGGAGCTACTGGTTGTTGGAATCGAGACTAAAGGTCTCTTTGTGAGTCTGAGAATACCTTTCTGCATTACTGCATACCTCGAGGCCTCATATATTCCAGATGTGCCGAATTGGCCCCGGACACCCCGACGTTCCCCCCCGCCCCCCACAGCCACTCACTTTTCCTCGACTTCACTGAATTCCATGAAGCCATATCCCAAAACCATTAAAAGAAATGAAAAGGTTTTTTTTTTTCCAGACGGATTCCTTCACTCATCCAACGACAAAACCACACACTTCAAAAAAAAAAAAAAAAATTACGGCACCATCTTATAGACGGGAGACGTC
Organism: Callionymus lyra; assembly: GCF_982586985.1. NCBI lineage: Eukaryota > Metazoa > Chordata > Actinopteri > Syngnathiformes > Callionymidae > Callionymus > Callionymus lyra. Next base: position 19,711,998 of record NC_141833.1, read on the forward strand.
AGGGGGGTAATTTGTCAAACTCCCGATTCCTTTAATGACGAATCTTCCCGTCTTGATGTCGGGAGAGACTCCAGCGTTAGTCTTGTTAACAAGCTCCCGACATGACAGCGCGATTTCGCCCGAGGCTCTGAGCGTGTGCTGACAAGACCCCCCTACGCCCCCCTAACACCCCCCCTGTTAAAATCATTTAACGCATTAAAATTCAATTTTCGGGATGGATGGGCAAACTTTCCAGTCCCAGTCCCATAAATCATCGGCTCCCCGTGGTACGGAACCTTCCGAAAAAACCCATTCTGGATCGGTGCCTCTGTGGTCGCCCCGGCAGCAGCAGCATCCCGGGATGCTTCACCCACATTTTTTTTTTTTTTCTGCCACTGCCTGAGAGTTGGCAAACGTACTCTGCAATTAAAGTAAACTGGAGAAGGCTTTTAAATGTCTGCGAGCACATCGTGCAATTATGGTGAGCTTGGATATCAGAGCTAGCTTCGCAATTAGCAAAACCAAGTCTGCCTTAGTGCCCGAAGTTTAGCGTCATACAAAATCCTAATCTTTTTGGTGTCCGGACGAAAACTGGGAAACCGTATTTTACACTTTTAAACACTATGTGGCGTTAAATACTTTTTTGAAGACTTTAAAAAGCTGACTTTTTAAATAATACTATGTTTTTTTTGGGGTGTAACTTAAGTGTCCATGTGGGGGAATTACACACAGACAAGTCTGACTATTATATATTATCTGCCAATAGGGGGCGTTTGGATGAAAAACGAGTTTTTTAACTATACTCAAAATTGTAGCCTGAATTTGAAACCATTTTTTTGTTTTTTTTAATGCTAATAAGAAATAAGTTTTCATATGTGACCAAAATCCTAATCTATATTTTAGTAAAAAACACATGATATACATGAAGGTATATCACATCTAATCTATAGATAATGGACTGACGACCAAATTTTACACTTTTAAAAACTCTGTAGCGTTAAATACTTTTTAGAAGACTTTAAAAAACAGACTTTTTTTCAATAATACTATGTTTTTTTAGGTGTAAATTAATTGTCCATGTGAGGGAAATATACACAGACAGGTCTCACTTTTATATATTTTCTGCCAATAGGGGGCGCTTGAATGAAAACGAGTTCTTTAACTATACTCAAAAATGTAGCCTGAATTTGAAACCATTTTTTTTGTTTTTTTTAATGCTAATAAGAAATAAGTTTTCATATGTGACCAAAATCCTAATCTTTTTTTCAGTAAAAAACACATGGTATACATGAAAGTATATCGTATCTAATCTATAGATAATGGACTGACGACCAAGTTTTACACTTTTAAAAACTATGTGGCGTTAAATACTTTTTAGAAGACTTTAAAAAACAGACTTTTAAAATAATACTATGGTTTTTAGGTGTAAATTAAGTGTCCATGTGTGGGAAACAAGTCTCACTTGTATATATTATCTGCCAATAGGGGGAGTTTGAATGAAAAATTAGTCAATCTTCAACTATACTCAAAAATGTAGCTTGAATTTGAAACCATTTTCTTTGGTTTTTAATGCTAATAAGAAATGAGTTTTCATATTAAAATGTTTGGAATGTTTGGCCCACGTATAGTAAAATGATATTTTAACCAAAACAATACTTTTCTTAAATTCAGTGGTGTTTATTTGACCACAAATCCTATATTTTTTTACCACAATTTTTTTTGGCATTGGTTTTTATGGCTTCGCAGACAAAGGGCAGCATCTTCAAAGGAGAGCAGGAGATAATGTGACCCACACATGCCTTTTTTTAAAAAAAAAAAAAAGAAAGAAAGAAGGAAGAAAAAAAAAAGAGGAAAAATACTCCAGATTGTTTTTCCATCAACGCCCCTTCAGACTTAGTGGGAGCCCAACTTATGTGGAAAGATGGAATGATATGAAAATTTCACCGCCAGACTCGGGAGAAAAAAATATGATAGTTATGATTTGAGTTCACAATAATAAGTCGTAAAATGAAGAGAGAGAGAGAAATAAAGCCACGTATGCTGCGTCTGTTTCCATCACTTCAGGTTATATTACTTGTGAAATATTCGAGTCATTAAACTAATAAATATCTTAAACATTTGTTTTAAAAAAAATAAACCATTATTAATCACAACTTTTAAATAGTTTTTTCTATATTTAAAATAAAATAAAAACACGTAAACGAATTATCATTATTTTAAGGATTAAATGTATTTTAAAAATCGAGTTATTCTGAGAGTGATTTATCAGCTGCTGACACATTTATTCACTGCCAAACGCAAAAAAAAAAAATCCCAGACAGAGAAAGAAAAGAAAGAAAGAAAAGTATTTTTGATGATTTTCTTACCTGCTCTGACGTGGGCAGCCTGCAGGATAACAGTTAATGACAGCGCGGCGGCGAGCGTTGAACTCCATAGAGAATTTTTCGTTTTCCACCTGGTTTGCCACCTCTGCGTCTCCATGGTGGCTTTTCAAGTAACTGGCGACGTCGACGCGAAACCTGGATCCCTTCTCTTTAATTCCGCAAAAGTGTGCTTAATTTACGAGGACATTTTGAGGACGTATGACGAGGATCTTTACGGCCGGACTGGATGCTGCGAGCGCCGCTTCCGCTCAGGCTCCTGGTGAAAGAAGGTGGAAAAAAAACAAAACAAAAAAAAAACACTCTGATCCCGAGTGGAGGTTGGACGAACGCCTGCACCGAATGTCGGATACTGACACCAGAACGTTCCCTGTTTCATCAAATCACCACACGGAAAAAGTTGTCCAGGATCCCGCCCATTTTTTCGCAGAAGGTCCGTGAAGCAAAACCGAAGCATCCTCAACTTAGTGACCTTTCAGGACCTTCCATGAAGACGGTGACGTCACACTCGAGGAAGCTCCTCAGAAATAAACTTTAAAAAGTTTATAGAATTTTATTTTCCGTTTTTTAAGGTGGCATGTATCACTCTTTGGTCTTTGGAAAAACAAATGTATCCTGTACTATTAAATGGATGTATTTTCTAAGTTTAAAACAATATTTTTAGGTTAATTTTTAATTATTCATTGTTTTTCCATCTTTTTTCAGGCTCAAATGACAATTTATTCTAGCAAAGATACAAACTAGTTCGTCTGATCTTAAAACAATAAAGGTTTTAAGAAAAATATCTTTTAAAAAATGTTATTAACATTTACTTTTGAAATTGATTGTTTTTACGAAGTTTGGGTTGATTTTTAAAACTTTATTTATTATGTTTGAGATAATACATTGTTTTAAAAACTTTATTTATTATGTTTGAGATAATACATTGTTTTTAAAACTTTATTTGTCATGTTTGAGATAATATATTGTTTTAAAAATGTATTTATCATGTTTGAGATAATACATTGTTTTAAAAACTTTATTTATCATATTTGAGATAATATATTGTTTTAAAAACTTTATTTATCATGTTTGAGATAATACATTGTTTTAAAAACTTTATTTATCATGTTTGAGATAATACATTGTTTTTTAAACTTTGTTTAATATTTCTTAAATTGATTGATTGGGTTTAAAACGTATTTATTTACATTTTTAAACATTTAAAAAAATATATTTTTTGTTGTTTTTTAAAGTTCTCGAGTTAACCTATTGTTTTTCAAACTTTATCTAACATTTCTTAACGTGTGGAGGAACAGGTGGCTACAATCGATGCTCCAGTCTTTCATGAATCGCCTCAAAGTGAAGCTGTGAGTAAAGTTTCCATCTAATGTGGAAGATAAAAAAAAGTAACAAACGAATAAACTCTAATGAGCTACAACTTCAAAAACCTCATGTTTGTTTGTTTGCTTGGACTGGCAGGGAAACGGTGTGATTCTTTAAACCAAACGGCTTCTTAATCCTTTATTTTTCCAGACGAGCCTGCAAGTGATTTGTAGATTCAAACACAGATGAATGTGATTGTTGCCTGGCTCTGTTGTCCTGTGTTCGCCGCTGGAAAACTCTGATATGATCTGCTGTCCATTATTGCAGCTTATATTAGATGAACGGAAGCTTCATCTGCTTAGATTGTGTCCGTCTGTCCATCTGCAGAAAATGCTGATGTTCCAGATAACCATCCGGATCAAGAAATATTTTGAAGTATAGGTCACATTCTGTGGGAAAAGAGCCACTGTGTCGAGCAAAGTCCATTTCAAAAGAATTTAATTAAATGTTGATGATTAGACGAAGCGAGGACTATCACTTTTCGAATTATGTTCAAGATTACCATCTGGATCACCAAATATTTTGAAGGATGTGTCACACTGGAAAAATAACCACTACAGAGTGCACGGTTAATTCAAAAATAATGTTGATATCTAGACCAGGATAAAAAAGATTACATTTTGATGATGTTACAGATTACCATCTGGATCACAAAATATTTTGAAGGATTTGTCACTCTCTGTGGAAAAGGAGCCACTATGCAATGCACAGTCAATTTAAAAAACAATTAAATGTTTACATCCAGACCAGGTTAAAACGATTTTAATTTATGATGTTACAGACTACCATCTGGATCAAGAAATATTTTGAAGGATTTGTTACTCTCTGTGGAAAAAGAGCCACTATGCAATGCAAAGTCAATCAAAAAAACTATTAAATGTTGATATCTAAACCAGGATAAAAGGATTATATTTCAATGATGTTACAGATTACCATCTGGATCAAGAAATATTCTGAAGGATTTGTCACTCTCTGTGGAAAAAAACCCACTATGCAGTGCACAGTCAATTCAAAAACAAAAACAAATGTTGATATCTAGACCAGGATAACAAGATTATATTTGGATTATGTTACAGATTAGCATCCGGATCAAGAAATATTTTATATATTTGTCACTCTCTGTGGGGACATGCAGTGCACAGTCAATAAAAATAACAGTTAAATATACATGTATTTACATCAAGTACACTAGGTCATATTCACAATCCCAATCACTGATGGCAGTAGGCTGCGACGCGAGAGCACTCATAGTTAAGCGTCTTGCTCGGAGGCACAATGGCAAAATCTTATCCAGACCTAGGATCGAACCCGCAACTTCTTAGGCCACTTAACTAAGTTATGTTACAGGACAGAACACTGTCTTTACACAAGCTGCTTGGCTGAGGTCTGTCTTCTCCAAGTGCTTTTTCAATACTCTTTCTATAAGCTGTGTTTATTTTCTGCTTTCATTTTGTTTGTTTTTTTGGTTGAAAAAAATGAAAAAACAACATTTTTCCTCGATAATGCAGGTACATACATATTTTATTGACAAGAAAAAGTTTTACTATAGCTCAAAAGGAAGCCACTTACTTAAAAAACTTTTTTTTTTTTTTTTAAATGACTTGTAACAACTCCTTCCTTTATTTTCTCCAATAAGGTAGACCTTGAAAAACATTTTTTTTAAAGGTATATGTAATAAGATGCAAGAAAGTACATGTATTTATTTTTAAAGGTTTCTGACATTTTGACATGTCATAAAAATGTTTATCATATTTAGTTAGTTCCATTTATTTTTCTTCTCAACATGGAAGTTGTTTGGCTCAAAACTCGCAACCTCATGTTTTTTCCTGGGACCGAAGCCCAAGATGTTTGGTCTTCACTCGCTACAGGACTTCAAACCTTCTGGTCTGAAACCGGACTTTCTGAAACCAGAAAAAAAAAGAAAAATCAGAAACGGACCTTTATATAGAGGGACAACCCTACAATTTCCCCGCTTGACCTTGGGGCAGACTTCTTTGTAGCCACGGCTTATGATTACAACTGGCCGACGTGTACCAAGATTACTGAGTATAAATATCCCATAATAAGTCTCTGCTACATACATAGCGCAGCTATAAAAACAAGAATGTCTGGATCTTGGAAACGCAGCTTTTAATCTGAGTCCTTTGATGTTTCAAAGTAAAAGCCCCGGAGACTAAAAAAAGTTTAAGGTCGGACACTTTGTGTTTATTAGGGAAACGGATGCCTGTGAAATGCTAATTCGCGACGTCGTCGTTCTCACGGCGAGTTATGATCCGGCGGCGACTTCAAGTGTCTTCTTAGTGCGACGACGAGACTGATTCTCTGGCAGCGTCCGAGGCCAAAACCAACGGCAGCACAAATGGAACGCTGCCCCTTTTAATCGCGGCTTCGCTTCACAAGATCACAAGCGACCGCGGCGGCTCGACGTTAGCGTGGATCATCTTAGCTAGACGACGAAGATGGAGGCGGACGGACCTCGTGGCGACTGATTGATGGTATCTATAGAGTCCAGAATTATCGAGATGAGAGGACGACCGATGGTACGAGAGGTTAAATCGTCCTTTCTTTTGGTTCTCGCCGATTAGCATCGACTTAGCCATGTTAGCATAGTGGACCAATTACATACAGAGACATCAAAGGATGCTAAGCTAGTTTTCTGGCTAGTGACCATGGTTGATAAATAACGTTTTGAATTCTTAGATTTTGCTAAATCATTCACCTATAGCTAACGTTCAGATGGATAGCAATGTTGCGCTAATGGCTACATTTGAGCAAACACTAATTTGCAAGTTGGACCCCCTATGTCATCGGGTCGGGACCTTGTGTGAGCAGATTGCGTGTCAATTAGCTTGTAAATGTAGGTCTAGGATGTAGCGTAATTTCCCACGATGCTCAGTGAGAAAATATCGATACATTTATATAGCACAATATCTTTTCCACGATACTTTAAATCAAATAGAAACAATTTTTTTGGGGGGGTTTAAAATCATATTTTATTTTTATGACATATCTTTTATGGTTTGAATAAAGTTTGTGAAAAATACATTTTTTAGTTTGACTTATTTACAATTACCATGAAAATACTCATTACGTTTCTTTCAATTTGTTTTGTTGCAATTAAAATTCATTAAAGCTTTGAAAACAAGGGAGCACTGAAAGTGATATACCGACTATGACTGAGGACGAGAGGATACAGTGAGTCCATCAGCTTTTAAAGCTGATGTTTGGACATATTTTGGTTTCAAAACAAATGAAAGCAGTTACGACTGAGGACGAGAGGATACAGTGAGTCCATCAGCTTTTAAAGCTGATGTTTGGACATATTTTGGTTTCAAAACAAATGAAAGTAGTTACGACTAAGGACGAGAGGATACAGGCGACTCCAGCAGATTTTAAAGCTGACGTTTGGACATATTTAGGTTTGAAAACAAATGAAAGCAGTTACGACTGAGGACGAGAGGATACAGGCGACTCCAGCAGATTTTAAAGCTGACGTTTGGACATATTTAGGTTTGAAAACAAATGAAAGCAGTTACGACTGAGGACGAGAGGATACAGGCAACTCCAGCATCTTTTAAAGCTGATTTTTGGACATATTTTGTGTTTGAAAACAAATGAAAGCAGTTACGACTGAGGACGAGAGGATACAGCGAGTCCAGCAGCTTTTAAAGCTGATGTTTGGACATATTTTGTGTTTGAAAACAAATGAAAGCAGTTACGACTGAGGACGAGAGGATACAGCGAGTCCAGCAGCTTTTAAAGCTGATGTTTGGACATATTTTGTGTTTGAAAACAAATGAAAGCAGTTACGACTGAGGACGAGAGGATACAGCGAGTCCAGCAGCTTTTAAAGCTGATGTTTGGACATATTTTGTGTTTGAAAACAAATGAAAGCAGTTATGACTGAGGACGAGAGGATACAGTGAGTCCATCAGCTTTTAAAGCTGATGTTTGGACATATTTGGCATCAAAACAAATGAAAGCAGTTACGACTTCGTCAAGAGTCATGTGGTCTGTAAATTCTACAACACCAGAGTCAAGTACTGGACAATACTACACATATATACTTGTTACTACAGTATCACGATATTTCGTATCGTTGCCCCTGACATGTGGATTGTTTCTACTTCATCAAAACAAAACGTTGTCGTACAATTATGACCCCGAGCTCGTGCTATTGTTTCTCTTCCTCGTGGATTGTTGATATTAACGAAGTGCCTGAACTCGTTCCCCTCAAGTTCAAATGTCGTCCACGCCGGGGTCATAAATCCGATAAGTCGGACCCACTAAAATCAGTAGCGTGTCATCGGAGAAAAAAGAAAAGATGGAGAGCCGGGAGAAGCCTTTTGTTCTCGTCAGGTGTGATGGACGTCGTCAGGTCGGAGAATCACGACGTGTTAAGTAGAAGGTCCGCGATAATCTAAACACGTCGGCGAACAGCTCGTATTTCATGAGGAGGACTCGGGGCGGAGCCGGGTCTCGAACCCGTCGGCAGTAAAAAAGTGATGGCGGAGTGGAGCTAGCTGACGGCGGCGACGTGTAAACATGGACCAGAAAAACATCATCATTAGGTCACTTCCTGTTTTCATACTTGGAGATGGAGGCACTTCAGAGAAATCCTCGAGGCTTAACATCATTTGTTGAGTAGAAAGAGAGAACCTGACATTGAAAGAGAGAACCTGACAGTGAAAGAGACAACCTGACATTGAAAGAGAGAACCTGACAGTGAAAGAGAGAACCTGACAGTGAAAGAGAGAATCTGACAGTGAAAGAGAGAACCTGACAGTGAAAGAGAGAATCTGACAGTGAAAGAGAGAACCTGACAGTGAAAGAGAGAATCTGACAGTGAAAGAGAGAACCTAGTATTGAAAGAGAGAACCTGACAGTGAAAGAGAGAACCTGACAGTGAAAGAGAGAATCTGACAGTGAAAGAGAGAATCTGACAGTGAAAGAGAGAACCTGACAGTGAAAGAGAGAACCTGACAGTGAAAGAGAGAACCTGACAGTGAAAGAGAGAACCTGATAGTGACAGAGAGAATCTGACAGTGAAAGAGAGAACCTGACAGTGAAAGAGAGAATCTGACAGTGAAAGAGAGAACCTAGTATTGAAAGAGAGAACCTGACAGTGAAAGAGAGAATCTGACAGTGAAAGAGAGACCCTGACAGTGAAAGAGAGAATCTGACAGTGAAAGAGAGAACCTGACAGTGAAAGAGAGAACCTGATAGTGACAGAGAGAATCTGACAGTGAAAGAGAGAACCTGACAGTGAAAGAGAGAATCTGACAGTGAAAGAGAGAACCTGACAGTGAAAGAGAGAACCTGATAGTGACAGAGAGAATCTGACAGTGAAAGAGAGAACCTGACAGTGAAAGAGAGAATCTGACAGTGAAAGAGAGAACCTAGTATTGAAAGAGAGAACCTGACAGTGAAAGAGAGAATCTGACAGTGAAAGAGAGACCCTGACAGTGATAGAGAGAACCCGACAGTGACAGAGAGAACCTGACAGTGAAAGAGAGAACCTGACAGTGAAAGAGAGAATCTGACAGTGAAAGAGAGAACCTGACAGTGAAAGAGAGAATCGGAGAGTGAAAGAGAGAACCTAGTATTGAAAGAGAGAACCTGACAGTGAAAGAGAGAATCTGACAGTGACAGAGAGAACCTGACAGTGAAAGAGAAAACCTGACAGTGAAAGAGAGAATCTGACAGTGTCAGAGAGAACCTGACAGTGAAAGAGAAAACCTGACAGTGAAAGAGAGAACCTGACAGTGAAAGAGAGAATCTGACAGTGAAAGAGAGAACCTGACAGTGAAAGAGAGAACCTGACAGTGAAAGAGAGAATCTGACAGTGAAAGAGAGAACCTGACAGTGAAAGAGAGAACCTGACAGTGAAAGAGAGAATCGGACAGTGAAAGAGAGAACCTAGTATTGAAAGAGAGAACCTGACAGTGAAAGAGAGAATCTGACAGTGAAAGAGAGACCCTGACAGTGAAAGAGAGAACCTGACAGTGAAAGAGAGAATCGGACAGTGAAAGAGAGAACCTAGTATTGAAAGAGAGAACCTGACAGTGAAAGAGAGAATCTGACAGTGAAAGAGAGAACCTGACAGTGAAAGAGAAAACCTGACAGTGAAAGAGAGAATCTGACAGTGTCAGAGAGAACCTGACAGTGAAAGAGAAAACCTGACAGTGAAAGAGAGAACCTGACAGTGAAAGAGAGAATCTGACAGTGAAAGAGAGAACCTGACAGTGAAAGAGAGAACCTGACATTGAAAGAGAGAATCTGACAGTGAAAGAGAGAACCTGACAGTGAAAGAGAGAATCTGACAGTGAAAGAGAGAACCTGACAGTGACAGAGAGAACCTGACAGTGAAAGAGAGAACCTGATAGTGAAAGAGAGAACCTGACAGTGAAAGAGAGAACCTGACAGTGAAATAGAGAATCTGATAGTGACAGAGAGAATCTGACAGTGAAAGAGAGAACCTGACAGTGAAAGAGAGAATCTGACAGTGAAAGAGAGAACCTGACAGTGACAGAGAGAACCCGACAGTGACAGAGAGAATCTGACAGCGATAGAGAGAACCTGACAGTGAAAGAGAGAATCTGACAATGAAAGAGAGAACCTGACAGTGATAGAGAGAACCTGACAGTGAAAGAGAGAACCTGACAGTGATAGAGAGAACCTGACAGTGAAAGAGAGAATCTGACAGTGAAAGAGAGAACCTGACAGTGAAAGAGAGAATCTGACAGTGAAAGAGAGAATCTGACAGTGAAAGAGAGAACCTGACAGTGAAAGAGAGAATCTGACAGTGAAAGAGAGAATCTGACAGTGAAAGAGAGAACCTGACAGTGAAAGAGAGAATCTGACAGTGAAAGAGAGAACCTAACAGTGAAAGAGAGAATCTGACAGTGAAAGAGAGAACCTGACAGTGAAAGAGAGAACCTGACAGTGAAAGAGAGAATCTGACAGTGAAAGAGAGAACCTGACAGTGAAAGAGAGAATCTGACAGTGAAAGAGAGAACCTGACAGTGAAAGAGAGAATCTGACAGTGAAAGAGAGAACCTGACAGTGAAAGAGAGAATCTGACAGTGAAAGAGAGAATCTGACAGTGAAAGAGAGAATCTGACAGTGAAAGAGAGAACCTGACAGTGTCAGAGAGAACCTGACAGTGAAAGAGAAAACCTGACAGTGAAAGAGAGAATCTGACAGTGTCAGAGAGAACCTGACAGTGAAAGAGAGAACCTGACAGTGAAAGAGAGAATCTGACAGTGAAAGAGAGAATCTGACAGTGTCAGAGAGAACCTGACAGTGAAAGAGAGAACCTGACAGTGAAAGAGAGAATCTGACAGTGAAAGAGAGAACCTGACAGTGAAAGAGAGAACCTGATAGTGAAAGATAAAACCTGACAGTGAAAGAGAGAACCTGACAGTGAAAGAGAGAACCTGATAGTGAAAGATAAAACCTGACAGTGAAAGAGAGAACCTGACAGTGAAAGAGAGAACCTGACAGTGAAAGAGAGAACCTGACAGTGAAAGAGAGAATCTGACAGTGTCAGAGAGAACCTGACAGTGAAAGAGAAAACCTGACAGTGAAAGAGAAAACCTGACAGTGAAAGAGAGAATCTGACAGTGAAAGAGAGAACCTGACAGTGAAAGAGAGAACCTGACAGTGAAAGAGAGAATCTGACAGTGAAAGAGAGAATCTGACAGTGAAAGAGAGAACCTGACAGTGAAAGAGAAAACCTGACAGTGAAAGAGAGAATCTGACAGTGTCAGAGAGAACCTGACAGTGAAAGAGAAAACCTGACAGTGAAAGAGAGAACCTGACAGTGAAAGAGAGAATCTGACAGTGAAAGAGAGAACCTGACAGTGAAAGAGAGAATCTGACAGTGAAAGAGAGAATCTGACAGTGAAAGAGACAACCTGACAGTGAAAGAGAGAATCTGACAGTGAAAGAGAGAACCTGACAGTGAAAGAGAGAACCTGACAGTGAAAGAGAGAATCTGACAGTGAAAGAGAGAACCTGACAGTGAAAGAGAGAACCTGACAGTGAAAGAGAGAATCTGACAGTGAAAGAGAGAATCTGACAGTGAAAGAGAGAACCTGACATTGAAAGAGAGAACCTGACAGTGAAAGAGAGAATCTGACAGTGAAAGAGAGAATCTGACAGTGATAGAGAGAACCTGACAGTGAAAGAGAGAACCTGACAGTGAAAGAGAGAACCTGACAGTGAAAGAGAGAATCTGACAGTGAAAGAGAGAACCTGACAGTGAAAGAGAGAACCTGACAGTGAAAGAGAGAACCTGACAGTGAAAGAGAGAACCTGACAGTGAAAGAGAGAATCTGACAGTGAAAGAGAGAACCTGACAGTGAAAGAGAGAACCTGACAGTGAAAGAGAGAATCTGACAGTGAAAGAAAGATCCTGTTAGTTGGAAGGAAAAGAGAAAAGAACGTTGAACTTGATTAATCGAGGTTTTAGTTTCTCTCTTTTTTAAGGCGTGAGTAGTTTTTTAAACCATAAATCTCGATCCTGAAACTCACACAGCAACTGGAACTTTTCTCAAAACAATCCGGCTCCGGAATGTTTCGTGCTCCACGGAACACACGTTAACAATTTGCAACTTGAGCCAAAGGTATTTAAATGAAAGTATAAAATAAGGAAAATAGGTAAAAGAAAAAAAATGAAAAAAACATCAACTAAAGAAAGAGTAGATCAATATTAAAAAATATATATATTTAAATATTTATCTATACATAACTATATTTCTATTAACTATAAATAACTTTTCATCAGCTAATATTTATTTTAATAAAATAAAAGTAATTAATTAATAATATGTTGAAGCGAAGAGTAGATTAGATTAAACTATATTACAGAGTATACTCCAGTACTGCTATGACTACTTTTTTATTACTACTTAACTATTTGCAATACTTAGGTATTTACAATACTTTGTTACTACTATTACTACTTCATACTACTAAGAATACTTTAATAGTACTATGATTACTTTATACCGATAGGAATACTTCAGCACTTGTTATATGATTACCTTATACTACTAAGAATACTTAAACACTACTATGATAACTTTATACCAATATGAATACTTCAGAACTTGTTATATGATTTATTCATACTACTAAGAATACTTATATAGTACTATGATTACTTTATACCAATAGGAATACTTCAGAACTTGTTATATGATTTATTCATACTACTAAGAATACTTATATAGTACTATGATTACTTTATCACAATAGGAATATTTCAGAACTTGTTATATGATTTATTCATACTACTAAGAATACTTATATAGTACTATGATTACTTTATACCAATAGGAATACTTCAGAACTTGTTATATGATTTATTCATACTACTAAGAATACTTATATAGTACTATGATTACTTTATACCAATAGGAATACTTCAGAACTTGTTATATGATTTATTCATACTACTAAGAATACTTATAAAGTACTATGATTACTTTATACCAATCAGGAATACTTCATTGCTTGTTATATGATTACTTAATACTACTAAGAATAATTATATCGTACCATGATTACTTTATACCATTAGGAATACTTTTTTATTAATTACTACTTAGAATACTTAAATACTTAAGTAGTAGAAGTAGAAAATAATGTATTTGTGGTGTTAGGAGAAAGAAAGAAAAGTAATGATAAAATATGATAAATAAAAAAAGTATATATTTTTAAATAATATTTTATAGAACGAATTAAGAAATGTAGAAAAAAAAATATATATAAATCAAAATGATAGCAAAAAAGAAAAAGTGGAACAATGTGTAATTTCAGAAAAAACAAAACATAATAAAAACGTAACAGAGAAAAACACAATTTCTTTTAACAATAATATCACAAAAAAGCAGAATCCTGAGATAAACTGACGATCCGAAAATGACGTAAGATATTTCTTTATAAGACGTTTTGATTAATATAGGAAGGTTCTGAAAGTGCTGACACACTCTTCAGTGTTCCAGTCATAAAATAAGCAGCCGTTTGAAAAAGGATATTTTTAAATCTCTTCATTTTTTTTAATCTCTCCATCACAGCTTTTCAACATCAGGAGCCACTTTGATGAGTCAACTGAAAGAAACGGAGAGAATTATTTTAATAGAACTAGGTCACTTGTGGAGGTCGGGTCAGATGTGTGGGCAGCTGTGGTCAGGGTGTGGTCGTCCAGTTTTTAATGGACTCGTTCACTGTAATTAGAGCTAGAAACCAAAAGTACCAGTTCAGCTCCACTTGGCTTCCATGACGAGACACACAGTTTATTTCTTAAGTCACTGATTCTTTGCTTTATAATCATATGATTCGTAAAAAAAAGAAAAAGAAGTAGGAATCGCGTTGTCTCTGACCCAGAGATAACACAAGGGATACCAAAAAACACATTTGTTTTTCGAGTATTCTGGTCACCTTGACCCGGGAATTACACAAGGGATACCACAAACACATTTGTTCTCTGGCCTTCGGGTCACCTTGACCCAGAGATTACACAAGGGATACGACACACACATTTGTTTTGATGCCTTCGGTGACCTTGACCCAGAGATAACGCAAAGTATATCACAAATGCGTTTGTCTTCAGGCCTTCGGGTCACCTTGACCCAGAGAATACACAAGAGATACCACAAAGACATTTGTTTTCGGGCATTCGGGTTGACTTGACCCATGTATAGCACAAGGGATACCACAAACACATTGGCTTTCAGGCCCTCGGGTCACCTTGATCCTTAGATAACACAAGGGATACCACAAACACATTAGTTTTCGGGCCTTCAGTTCACCTTTACCCAGAGACAACACAAGGGACACCACAAACACATTTATTTGTGGGTATTCAGGTCACCATGACCCAGAGATAACACAAGGGATACCACAAACACATTGGCTTTCAGGCCCTTGGGTCACCTTGATCCTTAGATAACACAAGGGATACCACAAACACAATCGTTTTCGGGCCTTCAGTTCACCTTTACCCAGAGACAACACAAGGGACACCACAAACACATTTATTTGTGGGTATTCAGGTCACCATGACCCAGAGATAACACAAGGGATACCACAAACACATTGGCTTTCAGGCCCTCGGGTCACCTTGATTCTTAGATAACACAAGGGATACCACAAACACATTAGTTTTCGGGCCTTCAGTTCACCTTTACCCAGAGATAACACAAGGGATACCACAAACACATTTATTATTGGGTGTTCGGGTCACCGTGACCCAGAGATAACACAAGGGATACCACAAACACATTAGTTTTTGGGCCTTCAGTTCACCTTTACCCAGACACAACACAAGGGATACCACAAACACATTTATTTTTGGGTATTCAGGTCACCATGACCCAGAGATAACACAAGGGATACCAGAAACACATTCATTATTGGGTGTTCGGGTCACCTTGACCCAGAGATAACACAAGGATTAATGAAATTAAATATAATGTCACATCAAAGTAAATTTGAAGATGAAATAAAATAAAATAAAAATACATAAGTTTACTTAGTTTTATTACAAATACATCTATAAAAAATATAATGTATACTTTCTTAAAGCGAAACATATAAAATAATAATGGAACTCTAAAACATTATAATAGTATTGTTATCATAATTATTTTATAGATATACATTATTATTATCACTCAAATAAAATAAAGTGTAATCGAAGTAATGACAAATCAAATAAAGAATAAATACAAAAAAAAATACAGTATATTAAACTTAATAAGAATGAATCAATCCTTTAACTTTTGCTCTTTGCACTTTGTTCCTGAAAACATAAAAACAGTAGACAGTTTAAAGACGTATTGAGATATAAAAATACTTGTTAACAACACCAGAGGAAATCTTCATTTTGATGTCACGGTTCATTAGCTTCTTTTAACAAGTCGTCTGTAACGGCGAGTCTCAAACGTGGCTCGTAAAGTGATGGAGAGCAGCTGATGTTTTCCAGGGCGAAGGAAACTCGAGGTTGTCATCGTACCTTGAAGATCCTCAAATGTGAACCACATTGTCGTGACGAACGCTTGGAAGCAGATGCCGAGGATTATAGAGTCTTTACAGTCGCATCACCCGGAACATGAACGCACGAGGCTCCCGGGGGCCTCCACCGGGACGGGGGCCGTAAAAAAAAAAAAAAAAGAAGAAGACAAAACTCCTCGTTGACGGCGAGCTGAGTCATGTGACTCGGGAGATGGATGACACAAGTTTCCACGTTCACGGGCCTCCCACGGCGTATAGACGGGATCCGGTCCAAGGCGGTGGTTTGTGTTACAGGAACCAGCAGCTGGATTGTTTCCACTTCAGCTGAGAGCCCGGCGGTGCCAGCGAGTCCCCCCACAGGACTCGTCACGAGACCTTCTCGCCGTTACGGGGGCCCGTAAATATGACACCAGATTTACTTTTTCTATCGCGTCCGTCGAGAACTCCCATCATGCACGCGTACAAGGTCATTTACGGTAAAGCTAAGTCTATCCTGCGAGTCGATTTATTGGAATAGATCCAAAAATCAAAATGTATCATTTTTAAATATAGCATTTAAAAAAAAAACAAATTTGTTTTCAGACCTACGGGTCACCTTGACCCAGAGATAAGAAAAGGGATACCACAAATACATTTTTTTCCCCTGCCTACGGGTCACCTTGACCCAGAGATAACACAAGGGATACCATAAACACATTTTTTTTTCGGGACTTTAGGTCACCTTGACCCAGAGATAAGACAAGGGATACCACAAACACATTTTTCCCCCTGCCCTCGTGTCACCTTGACACAGAGATAAGACAAGGGATACGACAAATACTTTATTTTCCCGCCTACGTGTCACCTTGAGCCAGAGAAAAGACAAGGGATACCACAAACAAATTTGTTTTCGGGACTTTAGGTCACCTTGACCCAGAGATAATACAAGGGATACCGCAAACACATTTGTTTTGAGGACTTTAGGTCGACTTGACCCAGAGATAATACAAGGGATACCACAAGCACATTTGTTTTCGGGACTTAAGGTTACCTTGACTCAGAGATAACAAAAGGGATACCAAAATCACATTTGTTTATGGGCCTTCGGGTCACCGTGACCTAGAGCTAAGACAAGGGATACACAAACACATTTGTTATCGGGACTTTAGGTCACCTTGACCCAGACATAAGGCAAGGGATACCAAAATCACATTTGTTTATGGGCCTTCGGGGCACCTTGACCCAGAGATAAGAGAAAGGATACCACAAGCACATTTGTTTTCAGGACTTTAGGTAACCTTGACCCAGACATAAGGCAAGGGATACCAAAATCACATTTGTTTATGGGCCTTCGGGGCACCTTGACCCAGAGATAAGAGAAAGGATACCACAAGCACATTTGTTTTCGGGACTTTGGGTCACCTTGACCCGGAGATAAGGGACTTTAAAATAATTGTCATCATCATAGCTATTTTATAGTTTGTATTTCCATAAAGTTTATAAAAGAAAATATTTTAACATGTTTGTTCATTTTTGTGTAACAATTAAAATTCGGCCGCTAGATGGCAGCATTCATTACATCCTCCGCAGCTAAAGCAAAAATAAAATCCCACGAGATCATTGTGATGACTGAGGACGAGAGGATACAGTTGACTCCAGCAGCTTTTAAAGCTAATGTTTGGACATATTATATATATATATATATATATATATATATATATATATACATGTATCTACATCAATGGTACATAGATAATACAACTTTTTAAAATCTGATATTAAGATCGTAGAATATCTATCATCTTGAAGTATTTTAATATTATTATTGTTGTATAACATCTCAGTACCGTTTATATATTTAACCTTTACTCAAATAATAATCACGAGGGAGACGTGATGAGATCAAAATAATCTCACATCTCATCGTTGAGCTCCAGCATCGGCGTCCAAGAGCAGCGAGGAGAACATCAGGGATGGATTTAAAGGACGTTAACTCATGATCATCAGGTACCGACTGGTACCATCTGGCTCGGGTCGAGGAAAAAGATCATCCGGAGTCAAGATATGAGGCGAGGAAACAATGGAGAGCAGAGAGACTCACGTGACGCTCCAGCATCTGGAAGCTCTTGGAACGACACCAGCCTGATTTCTGGCAGTGAAGTGATGGAGCTGATTATAGATGGACAACAGGTGGAGCCTTCAACTCTAGTCCTCAACTCACATTTATAGAAAATATACTTTCATACATATTTACTAGTGATGTGTTGATGAAGCTTCATGAAACAGTGTCATTGTCTTCAGAGTCCACTAGATGGTAGTGATATGTTGATGAAGCTTCATGAAACAGTGTCATTATCTTCAGAGTCCACTAGATGGTAGTGATGTGTTGATGAAGCTTCATGAAACAGTGTCATTATCTTCAGAGTCCACTAGATGGTAGTGATGTGTTGATGAAGCTTCATGAAACAGTGTCATTATCTTCAGAGTCCACTAGATGTTAATGACGTTTTGATGAAGCTTCATGAAACAGTGTCATTATCTCCAGAGTCCACTAGATGGAAGTGATGTGTTGATGAAGCTTCATGAAACAGTGTCATTATCTTCAGAGTCCACTAGATGGTAGTGATGTGTCGATGAAGCTTCATGAAACAGTGTCATTATCTTCAGAGTCCACTAGATGGTAGTGATGTGTTGATGAAGCTTCATGAAACAGTGTCATTATCTTCAGAGTCCACTAGATGGTAGTGATGTGTTGATGAAGCTTCATGAAACAGTGTCATTATCTTCAGAGTCCACTAGATGGTAGTGATGTGTTGATGAAGCTTCATGAAAAAGTGTCATTATCTTCAGAGTCCACTGCTTGCTAGTGATGTGTCGATGAAGCTTCATGAAACGGTGTCATTATGTTCAGAGTCCACTAGATGGTAGTGATGTGTCGATGAAGCTTCATGAAACAGTGTCATTATCTTCAGAGTCCACTAGATGGTAGTGATGTGTTGATGAAGCTTCATGAAACAGTGTCATTATCTTCAGAGTCCACTAGATGGAAGTGATGTGTTGATGAAGCTTCATGAAACAGTGTCATTATCTTCAGAGTCCACTAGATGGTAGTGATGTGTTGATGAAGCTTCATGAAACAGTGTCATTATCTTCAGAGTCCACTAGATGGTAGTGATGTGTTGATGAAGCTTCATGAAACAGTGTCATTATCTTCAGAGTCCAGTAGATGGTAGTGATGTGTTGATGAAGCTTCATGAAACAGTGTCATTATCTTCATAGTCCACTAGATGGTAGTGATGTGTTGATGAAGCTTCATGAAACAGTGTCATTATCTTCAGAGTCCACTAGATGGTAGTGATGTGTCGATGAAGCTTCATGAAACAGTGTCATTATCTTCAGAGTCCACTAGATGGTAGTGATGTGTCGATGAAGCTTCATGAAACAGTGTCGTTATCTTCAGAGTCCACTAGATGGTAGTGATGTGTTGATGAAGCTTCATGAAACAGTGTCATTATCTTCAGAGTCCACTAGATGGTAGTGATGTGTCGATGAAGCTTCATGAAACAGTGTCATTATCTTCAGAGTCCACTAGATGGTAGTGATGTGTCGATGAAGCTTCATGAAACAGTGTCATTATCTTCAGAGTCCACTAGATGGTAGTGATGTGTTGATGAAGCTTCATGAAACAGTGTCATTATCTTCAGAGTCCACTAGATGGTAGTGATGTGTTGATGAAGCTTCATGAAACAGTGTCATTATCTTCAGAGTCCACTAGATGGTAGTGATGTGTTGATGAAGCTTCATGAAAAAGTGTCATTATCTTCAGAGTCCACTGCTTGCTAGTGATGTGTCGATGAAGCTTCATGAAACGGTGTCATTATGTTCAGAGTCCACTAGATGGTAGTGATGTGTCGATGAAGCTTCATGAAACAGTGTCATTATCTTCAGAGTCCACTAGATGGTAGTGATGTGTTGATGAAGCTTCATGAAACAGTGTCATTATCTTCAGAGTCCACTAGATGGAAGTGATGTGTTGATGAAGCTTCATGAAACAGTGTCATTATCTTCAGAGTCCACTAGATGGTAGTGATGTGTTGATGAAGCTTCATGAAACAGTGTCATTATCTTCAGAGTCCACTAGATGGTAGTGATGTGTTGATGAAGCTTCATGAAACAGTGTCATTATCTTCAGAGTCCAGTAGATGGTAGTGATGTGTTGATGAAGCTTCATGAAACAGTGTCATTATCTTCATAGTCCACTAGATGGTAGTGATGTGTTGATGAAGCTTCATGAAACAGTGTCATTATCTTCAGAGTCCACTAGATGGTAGTGATGTGTCGATGAAGCTTCATGAAACAGTGTCATTATCTTCAGAGTCCACTAGATGGTAGTGATGTGTCGATGAAGCTTCATGAAACAGTGTCGTTATCTTCAGAGTCCACTAGATGGTAGTGATGTGTTGATGAAGCTTCATGAAACAGTGTCATTATCTTCAGAGTCCACTAGATGGTAGTGATGTGTCGATGAAGCTTCATGAAACAGTGTCGTTATCTTCAGAGTCCACTAGATGGTAGTGATGTGTTGATGAAGCTTCATGAAACAGTGTCATTATCTTCAGAGTCCACTAGATGTTAATGATGTTTTGATGAAGCTTCATGAAACAGTGTCATTATCTTCAGAGTCCACTAGATGGTAGTGATGTGTTGATGAAGCTTCATGAAACAGTGTCATTATCTTCAGAGTCCACTAGATGGTAGTGATGTGTTGATGAAGCTTCATGAAACAGTGTCATTATCTTCAGAGTCCACTAGATGGTAGTGATGTGTCGATGAAGCTTCATGAAACAGTGTCATTATCTTCAGAGTCCACTAGATGGTAGTGATGTGTTGATGAAGCTTCATGAAACAGTGTCATTATCTTCAGAGTCCACTAGATGGTAGTGATGTGTTGATGAAGCTTCATGAAACAGTGTCATTATCTTCCGAGTCCACTAGATGGTAGTGATGTGTCGATGAAGCTTCATGAAACAGTGTCATTATCTTCAGAGTCCACTAGATGGTAGTGATGTGTCGATGAAGCTTCATGAAACAGTGTCGTTATCTTCAGAGTCCACTAGATGGTAGTGATGTGTTGATGAAGCTTCATGAAACAGTGTCATTATCTTCAGAGTCCACTAGATGGTAGTGATGTGTTGATGAAGCTTCATGACACAGTGTCGTTATCTTCAGAGTCCACTAGATGGTAGTGATGTTTTGATGAAGCTTCATGAAACAGTGTCATTATCTTCAGAGTCCACTAGATGGCGTCTCTGCACTATTTTCCTTTGTATTGAAGTTCTGTTTACAGGGGCTGTGTTCCCAAATTTGTTCGAGTGTACTGGTTTATAGTACACGTTGAGATAGTGCACATACTTTTCAGTGCTCAAATATCGACAGTGTAGTACTGTCTCAAATCAAACTCTGCTGCTACAAGATTACAGGAAATGACTCGACAGCTTCTTCTTCTACTACTATTTAACGGTGATCGCAACCAGTCGTTGAAACACTATCACGACACTTCACAACACTTTTCTCCAATTGAAACAAGTTATTAAGTTGTGTTTCATTGTGTTATTACTGTTGTTGTGTTGTTTTGTGATAAAATGTGTGTTTTCTCGAGACATTTATGTCAGTATCTGCTCCGAAGACGCGTCTTCAGTGACGTAGCTTCAGTTTAGCGTCATCTACTTCACTAAGATGGCCGCCGTTAATAGTGGAAAGTGTCCATCGATCCACACTCTATTTTTTCCGCACTACATTTTCGCACACGGCTTATTGGGACGCACTTGTGCACTCAAAATATTAAGTGTAAGTGCAGAAGTGCACGATTTGGGACACAGTTATAGGAAAATGACTGGCTGCCAGTTTCTTTCAGGATCAACTTTAAAATTCTGGTTCTTACTTTCAGATCTATTCATGGCCAGACCTTCCATCAGTGATCTGATCCAGACTTACACCCCAGCTCGGGCTCTGAGGTCTGTGAATCAGAATCTACTGATGGTTCCTGAACTTCTGGACCAGAGTATAGAAATCCTTCCAGACTGTTGCTCCTAAGCTTTGGAACCATCTCTGTGTTTGATGATCTACTGACTCCTTCAAGAAACATCTGTGTTTGATGATCTACTGACTCCTTCAAGAAACATCTGTGTTTGATGATCTACTGACTCCTTCAAGAAACATCTGTGTTTGATGATCTACTGACTCCTTCAAGAAACATCTCTGTGTTTGATGATCTACTGACTCCTTCAAGAAACATCTGTGTTTGATGATCTACTGACTCCTTCAAGAAACATCTCTGTGTTTGATGATCTACTGACTCCTTCAAGAAACATCTGTGTTTGATGATCTACTGACTCCTTCAAGAAACATCTCTGTGTTTGATGATCTACTGACTCCTTCAAGAAACATCTTAAGATACTTTTATTTGTGCTTTTCCTTGATTCTCTGAGACTCTTGTGATGGACCTTCTAAACCATGTATTTTGTTATTGATTGTTAAAGTGTTTTGTTACCCTGGTCTAAAAGGTCTTTACAAATAAGCTTTACTTTTACTTTACTTACTTTACTTGTAAATATCCATTTTGTTCAGCCATTTTCAAAAATCCATCCCCGCTGTCGCTCTTCGCCATCTCCACTGAGTCTGGTTCTACTCAAAGTTTCTGCCTCTGTTTAAAAGAATGTGTTCCCTCACCAGTGTCGCTCCTTGTGATTCGCTGTTTCTCTCTATTGTCTTGTATAGCATAAAGCTGATGTTTGGACATATTTTGGTTTGAAAACAAATGAAAGCATTTACGACTGAGGACGAGAGGATACAGTGACTCCAGCAGCTTTTAAAGCTGATGTTTGGACATATTTTGGTTTGAAAACAAATGAAAGCAGTTACGACTGAGGACGAGAGGATACAGTGACTCCAACAGCTTTTGAAGCTGATGTTTGTACATATATTTTTGTTTGAAAACAAATGAAAGCAGTTACGACTGAGGACGAGAGGATACAGTGACTACAGCAGCTTTTAAATCTGATGTTTGGACATATTTTGGTTTGAAAACAAATGAAAGCAGTTACAACTGAGGATGAGAGGATACAGTGACTCCAGCAGCTTTTAAAGCTGATGTTTGGACATATTTTGGTTTTAAAACAAATGAATGCAGTTACGACTGAGGACGAGAGGATACAGTGACTCCAACAGCTTTTGAAGCTGATGTTTGTACATATATTTTTGTTTGAAAACAAATGAAAGCAGTTACGACTGAGGACGAGAGGATACAGTGACTACAGCAGCTTTTAAATCTGATGTTTGGACATATTTTGGTTTGAAAACAAATGAAAGCAGTTACAACTGAGGACGAGAGGATACAGTGACTCCAGCAGCTTTTAAAGCTGATGTTTGGACATATTTTAATTTTTAAAACAAATGAATGCAGTTACGACTGAGGACGAGAGGATACAGTGACTCCAACAGCTTTTGAAGCTGATGTTTGTACATATATTTTTGTTTGAAAACAAATGAAAGCAGTTACGACTGAGGACGAGAGGATACAGTGACTACAGCAGCTTTTAAATCTGATGTTTGGACATATTTTGGTTTGAAAACAAATGAAAGCAGTTACAACTGAGGACGAGAGGATACAGTGACTCCAGCAGCTTTTAAAGCTGATGTTTGGACATATTTTGGTTTTAAAACAAATGAATGCAGTTACGACTGAGGACGAGAGGATACAGTGACTCCAGTAGCTTTTAAAGCTGATGTTTGGACATATTTTGGTTTGAAAACAAATGAAAGCAGCTACGACTGAGGACGAGAGGATACAGTGACTCCAGTAGCTTTAAAGCTGATGTTTGGACATATTTTGGTTTGATAACAAATGAAAGCAGTTACGACTTCATCAAGAGTCATGTGGTCTGTAAATTCTGCAACACCAGAGTCAAGTACTCGACAATACTACATATACATACTTGTTACTAAAGTATCACGATATATATGGTATCGTTGACCCTGTATCGTGTATTTTCTCGCCAGTGTCGGTCCTTGTGATTCGCTCTATAGTGTTAGCTATAACTCTGACTCGATTCCTAAAAGTGAATATGTTCTGAACAAGCTTTTACCTCCTTGGCAGAGGTAATACAGTTCTGCAACGGAAAAGTTTCAGAAAAACACACACGATTAGCAGGTTAGCAACAAAATAAAATAAATAACACACAGAAGAATTGATGGACTTCTGTTCCTGAGCCTTCACTTCGGTTCATTTCACGTCCAATTAATGGATAAATAGTTGCTCAGTGGCTCG
The DNA here is from genome assembly GCF_982586985.1 of Callionymus lyra. NCBI lineage: Eukaryota > Metazoa > Chordata > Actinopteri > Syngnathiformes > Callionymidae > Callionymus > Callionymus lyra. The sequence goes on from NC_141833.1 coordinate 19,736,052, forward strand.
AAGAGACTCTCCGCGGAGGAGCATCTGGATCCAGGACATAAATGAGAAGGATCGCTACCTGAATCAAAGCCCTCTTTGGAAACAGTGACACTCCTACTGGGAAGAATGATTCCACATGTGGGAATGTGTACTCACTCTGGCTAAGTGATTCCAGACGCCTCCGATAGAGCAGAGGACGAGTGAGAGAGAGCGTTCAGAAATGAAACCATCGACAGGTTCGTGTCCGTGAATGTAGCGTCGGCCGTCGTGTGGCGTTCAAGTGCAGACCGTGGAGGAGGACGATGGGATGGACGTCAGTGAGAATTGCTCGCGATGTTCTTTATGTTGTTGCACCTTTAAAACAGACCAGATGTGGACGAGAAGAAACGTACGAGAAAAGTTTGTAGAGTCTTAACCTGACATGGAGTCACATTGACCCTGTCATGGATCAACTATTCAGGAACTTCTTTATTTCCTTCTTTAACAGAAGGACTCGACATCAATGGTGCATTAAAAAAATGACAAAAGCAGTTTAATTCAACTGAGACAAGAAAAGAAAAACGATATTTAATCGAAATTCAACAGAACTCTATGGATAAAAATAGTATTTCTGTATTAAAATATCATTTTCATTGTCATAGTTATTAGATGGTTTGTATTAAGTTTATAAAACAAAATATTTCAACTTTTTTCTTTTTTTTTTAAAATTGACATGAAAATATTCACCATGTTTGTTCATTTTTGTGTTAAAATTAAGCATTCGGCCGCTAGATGGCAGCAGTCATTAGGTCCTCTGCAGCCAAAGCAAAAATTAAATCCTGCAACATCAGTGCGATGACTGAGGACGAGAAGATGCAGTGTCTCAAGCAGCTTTTCAAGCAGATGTTTGGACATATTTTGGTTTGAAAACAAATGAAAGCAGTTACGACTGAGGACGAGAGGATACAGTGACTCCAGCAGCTTTTAAAGCTGATGTTTGGACATATTTTGGTTTGAAAACAAATGAAAGCAGTTACGACTGAGGACGAGAGGATACAGTGACTCCAGCAGCTTTTAAAGCTGATGTTTGGACATATTTTGGTTTGAAAACAAATGAAAGCAGTTACGACTGAGGACGAGAGGATACAGTGACTCCAGCAGCTTTTCAAGCAGATGTTTGGACACATTTTGGTTTCAAAACAAATCCAAGCAGTTACGACTGAGGACGAGAGGATACAGTGACTCCAGCAGCTTTTAAAGCTGATGTTTGGACATATTTTGGTTTGAAAACAAATGAAAGCAGTTACGACTGAGGACGAGAGGATACAGTGACTCCAGCAGCTTTTAAAGCTGATGTTTGGACATATTTTGGTTTGAAAACAAATGAAAGCAGTTACGACTGAGGACGAGAGGATACAGTGACTCCAGCAGCTTTTAAAGCTGATGTTTGGACATATTTTGGTTTGAAAACAAATGAAAGCAGTTACGACTGAGGACGAGAGGATACAGTGACTCCAGCAGCTTTTCAAGCAGATGTTTGGACACATTTTGGTTTCAAAACAAATCCAAGCAGTTACGACTGAGGACGAGAGGATACAGTGACTCCAGCAGCTTTTAAAGCTGATGTTTGGACATATTTTGGTTTGAAAACAAATGAAAGCAGTTACGACTGAGGACGAGAGGATGCAGTGGACTCCGGCAGCTTTTCAAGCAGATGTTTGGACACATTTTGGTTTCAAAACAAATCCAAGCAGTTACGACTGAGGATGAGAGGATACAGTGACTCTATCAGCTTTTAAAGCCGAGGGTGAAAGTGTCCATAGTTCCACACTCAATTTTCTGGCTGTTTGAGTGCACCAATTGCGCACTACATTTTTGCACACTGCTCATCGGGACGCACTTAAAAATATTAAGTGTAAGTGCAGAAGTGTGCGATTTATGACACAGCCCCTAATTTGGGTGTGCAGTACAGTTAGTTTTTCTTCTCCTTCATGGTGAGACGTAGGCCTTGCTCACTGTTGCCCCTGCAGTAGTGGAGGAAGTACTACAGGACACAAGCGTGTCACTAGTATAATCTATATAATTTGGGGGAAGCTCGTGGTCCAATGTTCCCTCTTTGAAACTGATACTAGATCAAAGTGACATTGATAAACCTCCTTGTTGGCCATTCATTATATTTTGGACACTTTTGAAATAAACTAAACTAAAGAGAGTCAAAAACCTCAAGCAAGCTTTCTCTGGTTCGCCAACAAAACATGGTAGCTTGTAATGTAGCCATGTATTTAACTGGAGATCAATCATATTCTTCTTCGTTGGAACCCAAAAAAAAGTCCTTCTCAAGAGCCGGTGAAGCTGAAGCTCCTGGAGTCCGAGCGTCAGATCTTCGCTCCCCCGTGTGGTGGCAGCGGTGGGCGGCGACATAGTTGCGTGCGGTGACGAAGCGACGGGAATAGACCTTTATTACTGGCCACCAAGTCGAGCCCTGCTCTCCAAATTGATGCCTTGGAGCAAATATAACGCAGAAAATCACATGTGCATGAAGCCGTGCTGCTACACCCATGCGCTGCCGCGGACGCACACACAAAGTTAAACACTGTATTTCTGAAAGTTCCTGTTTAGGTGTAAGTGGGTGAGAATTGTGGGCTGATTGTTCAGACTGTGAGGACGCGACAAGAGCTCATTTCAACCCTTGGAATTTAAATAAATGGAGGTTAGTCACACGTTTCCACTAGATTTCCATCATGTTTTATTCCCACTATAATTCCATTTATTTAAAAAATACCATCATGGACATCTGCAGTATGTGGTCATCAATGGTGCAGGAAGTTAGAGCTTCATATTATTTTATTTATTATTTATTACAACGAAAAGTAATAATTTTTTAACAATAATTCAAATAAAACTCAAGATTATGTGGGTTAAAATAAATGACTGAATCCATTATATTCACCAAAAAATAATAGATTTCCTGCAAAAAAATTAAAGAAAATTACCATCAATTTAATATATATATATATATATATATATATATATATATATATATATATATATATATATATATATATATATATAATATTCATATTTAACAAGTAACATTCATTTGAGAACGTAAATATTAATACAACACAATATAATCACTGACATCAATGGTCTATGTTTGTTTGTGTTTCTTCAACTCTTGATGGATCATAATATCAACATACAAATCTATTTACAAGTATTTTAAAACATCTATTTTACAAGCGCTATTAGTGATGACAAATGATTTATATCCGGTTTTTCAAAATAAAACATAAATAATCAGGTAATTAATCCAAGTTCAAAAGATCCCATTAACAATTTAATAAATAAACAAATATGGTTGAGATAATTACGTTTATTTTACGTAGATTAAATAGATTTCAAAGGTCAAACTTAAGTCAATAAAACTTTATTTCCAGTCATGTAAACACAGGAAAAGATTTGTGGAAATACGTCAAACATACCGATTTCTTAAAATAAATAAATAAATGCCTTTATTATTGTTTTGTGAGTAATATTTACGATAAAAAGAAGATGCTAGGAAAATAAAAATAAAATCACCCAATATTAGCATTAAATCTTTAACTGAAATTGTTTCAAGATGTAGTATTATTATGTTTTATATTATACGTGAATAAACGAATTGTTTATTTTCTTTAACATCCTTAGTTTCCCCCTTTTTAATAATAAACATGTATTTAACGTTATAACATTATTTCATTTAAAGAAAAAGGTCTCAATAAAGTGTCGCTCAAGGATCGTCTCAACGAGAGCCTCAGGAGCCCTCTAGCGTCAGGAGCCTGCAGGTGCACCGTTGACATCCGGGTGAAGGGGGGGGAGAGAGTTGTGGGGTGATGGCGCGAGGATCACAAGTCATCTGAAAACTCTCAGAACTCTGGAATTGTTCATTTGATTTGGCCTGAAGCGGATCTTTCCAGAATGTGAGATGGAATGAATCCAAAATTAACTTCCTGGATATTCTACAGGGCCTCTATGTCTACAACCAACATCCAGCCTAAAGTGCGTCTGGCTAGTTTTATAGTAGCTTTGTGTGTGTGTGTGTGTGTGTGTGGGGGGGGGGTGTGTGTGTGTGTGTGTGTGTCTGGACTCGAGACAATACATACACAGCAAGTCTTTTCTTAGAAGTACAAAGCTCATTTTAATGTTTCATAAAAGGTTATTTTTAAGGAATAAAAAAAGCAATAAATAAAAGGTTTTGAAGATCTTTTTTTTTTTTGTCTTTCTTATGGGTTTTATATTTTTCTTAGTGCCTTTAAATCATTAAAAAAGTATATAGAATGAAATATTCCACAGTTTATTTAACGGCATAATAACACCTTTTGCTTTCTAATTTATGTTATATTGCACTGTTATTTAAATGTTTTCTTTTTATTTAGAATATTAAAAAATGTAATTAATTTAAAAAAACGCAATCAAACTAACACTTTATTTTATTATTTATTTAGTTTTCCATCATAATTCATTCCAAATTTTTTCCCTTTTTTTTACCTATTCTTTTGGCTTGACTAACCCTTAAAACAGTCACACTATATAAGTTAATTTTAATTTAACTGCTTCAAAGAAGGAGTGAGAGAAGTTTGAAGTCTGAGTCGTTCATCCAGAGAAACACGGAGGTGAAGAAGAGAGTGCAGGCGGGGTGGATGAAACATACTGAGAATATACAAACAAAATACAAAGAAAAAAAAGGATAGTTGGATTTGTTTATATCCTTCTTTTTTGTCCTTGCTAATTATTTTGCTTTTTAATTATCTTAAGGCTTTTTGTTTGCTCTGTCCTGTTTTTCTTTTGATGTGCTGGTGAAGCTTCATGAGGCAGTGTCTTGTTGTTCAGAGGTCAGTAGGTGGAGCCATCCGTTTAAGAATGGTGTTTCATTAAACAGTTTTTGGAAAATAGTGCAGAGACGCCATCTAGTGGACTCTGAAAACATGACACAGCTTCATGAAGCTTAATTTTAAGCTTTTTCTTTGTACCGACCAACTTTTTAGTCATTAAATAATGTTTTCTATTACGATATCTAATTTAAAAGTGATGGTTTAAAGGACAGGAGTGGACAAATAAAGGAGGTGAAGAAGAGAGTGCAGGTGGGGTGGATGAAGAGGAGATGACTGCTAGAGATGATCTCAAAAGTTTGTGTGGAGATTAGTTTCTAGTTCTGGTCCAGCGACTCCAGTAACTTCCGTGTAAAACTAAGCCAAGGATTAAATTCTGTCCAACATTATCCGAGCATCTGCGAGCAGCTCTGAGACGCGCCAACCTCCAATTAATCTGAACAGAAGTTAATAGAAGGAATGCAGCGCTGCCGGTGTCTGGAAAGAAAAGTTCACCATAAAATGACACATGGAGTCAATTGTACGATCGTCTTTCACGGCAGTCAGCGGGAAAGAGAGGCTCGCGGTCGTGAGATTTCTCGCTGCGACCTGCTCGCTGGATGTTTGTTATGCTTGGGTTTTCTTGACGGAATAAAAAAGTTTCTTTAAAGAGAATAGAAAAGTCAAGCGACGCTTTCTTGCTATTTTCCACCCCCTTCCTGAAAAGCCTGCGACTTCTGAGGAGCAGCGGGGATTCTGCCGACTCTTCCTCCTCACACCTGACGAACTGTCAGCCTTATTCCATGATATCATCGCCGGCTTTGAGGTTCGCAGCCGGTCGACTTTGTTTCCAGAAGCCGCGCTCCCCACCGAGGGAGGAGGTTCAGACGAGGCGACTGGAGGCGAAGGCGGGGGTACAGACGCGACACGCTTCGCTCTCACGCAGCACTTCTTCCCGTCTTATCTTGACGTGAGATTCCTCAAATTATCAACCCAAATATGCTCTTAAACGTCACACTCTCACTCGAGACGGTTTTCGGAATCTCAGGCATTCATTGAGAATGTTGTCGACTTTTATGCTGTTTTCTATTTTTTTGTTGTGTTTTCTATCAGAGGTTCTGCCAAAAAGTCCTCCAAACATTTTTTATAATCAATTTCCGTATTATTATCGGTTTGCAGTAATGACTTGCATCGCTGTACAGGAGTGGGTCGGAGACGGCGCTTGCGTTTATTACCATAAATCCGACTTTTGTATAGTTTGTCAGGTTAGAAATCTGACTCAACGCTTTTACTTTAACAAAGAATAGAAATCCGATCTGGTTTAAAGTCACAGGTTTTACATTAAAGGATAAAAATGAACAGAGTTGACATGTCTGTATCAATCCTTTCTGTAGCTGTTAGTTCGCCGTTATATCTTTGTCAAGCTGTTAATTATACTTACTCCAAAGATTCCAACCAAACTTATGAGATATTATATTCAAGGTCAGGATGACGTTTACTTCTTCGAGGACCAGAGATCTGGAATACCACATTCCTCTCTCACATTTTTTTTAATTCAATTTTATTTAGTGTCTTATCATAGCTGATAAGTGTCTTATCATAGCAAAGTTATCTCAAGACAAGTTTCAGTTTAGGTGAGACTATATCGGAGAAAAGAAAAACTGATCCCAGCAACTCAACGATGAGTGAATCACAGCGTGACAGTGGGGAGGAAAAACCTTCCTTTTAGAAGGCAGAAACCTCGAGCAGAACCAGACTCAGTGTTGACGGCCTCCTACAGTGAGATCATACTTTTGGTTAAATGTAAACATACTTTAGCTCAGGACTTTCCCATCAATGTTTTAAGAAGATAAAGTGGGAAATAGAAGTTACAGATGCTGCTTTCTTCTTTGGTAACCACTCGCATACGATGAGTCAATTGAAAACCCTGGAGCCGAACAATTCTATAAGGTTCAGAGGGAAAAGTTAAACAATTCCCAAATCCACAAACGTAATCAAGAAAAGGCAAAAAAACAAAAATTGAGGGCACTCAGGCAGTAGACAGTGGCTGAAGATCGGGATCTCACCAGCAACTAAAAATCACATTTGTAAAGTGCTGACATTGTCTGAGAAACAGTCTACGAAGTTGTCAGGATGCGATCCAAGTGAAAAAGCAAGACAAAGACAAGAATAGAATGTTGACTGGTCAGGAGACGAAACACTAACCATAGTCCTAACCGTAACCATAACCCTAACGCTAATCCTAACCTCAGTAGTGGGAAAGAGCCGCCACTAAATCATATTACATACATGAACACAACACAACTAAGGCCAACAAAATGAATCAAAGCTAATGTCACAGTCATTGCAATTGCACTGTTCTAACACTAGGAGCCTCAAGCCGCTCTTTAACTCTCTCATGTATTCAAATAAAGCGCACAGCATTTTTTGGAAAACCTACCAAACAGGATGCTTTGTGAAACTTCATTAATCTGAATGATCTTCCCAATTGAAGCTAAAGAGCAGCCCTTCTAGGTTAGGGTGAGCATGCTAAAGAATCCCCCCAAAGCGTAGACACTACTTTGTTGAGTTGTGGCCAAATTTCCATGGTTTTTCAGGTCAAATCGAGAGTATTTCAAGCACTGCTAACATAGTTAACACAGTTAAACTAATATTCTGAATTCCCCAAAAGACACTTAGCCAAGTCTCTTGAAGTTGCGCCCACCAAAAGAGATAATTACAGTCAGTTAAATGTATCATTCTTATCGGAAAAAACCCTTGACCAAGTGTTGCCAATTTGTTCGACGTTGAGTGGCAACCGTACGGCGCTAAAAAAACCCCTCGCCAGATGATAAACTGCTACAATGTGCGAGGCAGATGTGGAGCGAGATATCCCAGCGCTGGAATCATCCCCTGGAACACGCCTTCTCCACGAAGTCGAAAATAACTTGAAGGCGGTGAAGCTGGTAGTTAAAGAAGAGTAATTACAGGTTGCGTTCTCGGCGCGAGGGGTTAGCTTTCAAGCTAACCCTCGCGCCGGCGCCGGTGACTCTAGCTTCACCTTCACCAGGTCTTTTGCCAGGATAAACCATCAGTTGCGTCACTTCCTAGTTTCAGTCCTCACCTGGCCCCACCGCAGTTCTGCCAGCCACAACGGTAGCGAATACACAACTCCAAAAACAACCCCACAATCCAGTGACATCAATTAGCGGACGAGCTAACTGCAAGGACGGGCCTCGAGGCTGTTCAGAAGCACGTCGGTCAGACACGGAGAATGTTGGAACCGATGTTGCGTATGTGGTCGGGATTACAGCCGACACATGTTTCTTCACTCTTTCAATGTGAGGAGCACATGTGGCTCCGGCGAGCGTCTTCCATGTGTGCGAAGGTGTTGAGCTCTGCTTGTGCGTCGGACACATATATATATATATATATACGTCTCCAGGACGACTTCCTCCGCCTCTGTTTTTCTTTGCAGTGAGACGAAGAGTTTTTCCAACATCTGCTCAAGTCGTCAGCGAGGATGAAGGTCACTGAACCCGAGAGTTTCCATCGGGAGATTTCGTTCCCTCGCTTCTGTTGAACAGCAAAGAATGTTTCACGACATGATACGATTCTTAAGTTAGAGGCACTGGTTTATGTTGTGTAGTGAAACACAACGACTACCCACTTTATTATGACCACCTGTGTGTTATGTTTGACGATTTGAGAATGAATCTGGTTGAGACACAGAGAAGCAAAGTAGAAACACAGTCCATCCTTTCATCCACTAGTTTATGAAAGGATGGATTCACTTTCCTTCCCTTCATCCATCATCCATACACCAGTCATCAATCACTTTACTCATCTACCATCTTCTTTTTACATCTAGTCAAAGTAGAAACCACTTTCTCCACTTATCTATCAATCAGTTAATCTATATATCCTCTGTCCATCCTTCTTTCCATACATCCTCTGTCCATCCATCCATTCTCTGTTAATGGATGCTTTCATTCATCCATCCATCCATTTGTCTGTAAGTAAGTAAGTAATGGTTATTTGTAAAGCGCCTTTTCAGACCAGGGTCACAAAGCGCTTTAACAATCAAAAGTAATAAAAATTTCAAAATCTCTAAAAGATCAAGACACATAAGACAAACACAGGAGGCCCAGAAAATGAGGAAAAAGCACAAATAAAAGAGTCTTTGGATGCTTCTTGAAGGAGTCAGTAGATCATCAAACACAGATGTTTCTTGAAGGAGTCAGTAGATCATCAAACACAGATGTTTCTTGAAGGAGTCAGTAGATCATCAAACACAGATGCTTCTTGAAGGAGTCAGTAGATCATCAAACACAGAGATGTTTCTTGAAGGAGTCAGTAGATCATCAAACACAGATGTTTCTTGAAGGAGTCAGTAGATCATCAAACACAGATGTTTCTTGAAGGAGTCAGTAGATCATCAAACACAGATGTTTCTTGAAGGAGTCAGTAGATCATCAAACACAGAGGAAGATAATTCCAAAGTTTCCTAAGTTTAGAATTTTTTCAAAGTGGAAGGAAACAGTACGAATTAACTACGGCGACAGTTGTCGCTGTAGCCTTGAATGACATGATTAGTAAACCTGATCCAGTAAGTGATGAGTGACGTGTTGATGAAGCTTCATGAAACAGTGTCATTTTGTTCAGAGGTCAGTAGGTGGCGCCATCAGTTTAAAAATGATGTTTCATTAGAACAGTTGTTCAAAACAAAGGAAAATAGTGCAGAGATGCCATCTAGTGGACTCTGAAGATAATGAAACTGTATCATGAAGCTTCATCAACACATCACTACCATCTAGTGGACTCTGAAGATAATGAAACTGTATCATGAAGCTTCATCAACACATCACTACCATCTAGTGGACTCTGAGGATAATGAAACTGTATCATGAAGCTTCATAAACACATCACTGCCATCTAGTGGACTCTGAAGATAATGACACTGTTTCATGAAGCTTCATCAACACATCACTACCATCTAGTGGACTCTGAAGATAATGACGCTGTATCATGAAGCTTCATCAACACATCACTACCATCTAGTGGACTCTGAAGATAATGACACTGTTTCATGAAGCTTCATCAACACATCACTATCATCTAGTGGACTCTGAAGATAATGACGCTGTATCATGAAGCTTCATCAACACATCACTACCATCTAGTGGACTCTGAAGATAATGACACTGTATCATGAAGCTTCATCAACACATCACTACCATCTAGTGGACTCTGAAGATAACAACACTGTTTCATGAAGCTTCATCAACACATCACTACCATCTAGTGGACTCTGAAGATAATGACACTGTTTCATGAAGCTTCATCAACACATCACTACCATCTAGTGGACTCTGAAGATAATGACACTGTTTCATGAAGCTTCATCAACACATCACTACCATCTAGTGGACTCTGAAGATAACAACACTGTTTCATGAAGCTTCATCACACCATCATGAGTGTGTTAGGTGTGTCCTCTACTGGATGTTTTTTGTGTATTTGAACCATGAGATCATCAGGAGAAAACAAACTGTCAGGTGTGATCAAGGACGACATTTCGTCTTGTCCTCTTTCTGGCAAGTCTCTTCCCTTCCTTCCGTGTTCTTCTGTGGCTTTTCTTCCATCTGTTTTTTTTCCTCTGCTCATTTGCCATGACCTGTGTAGCAACCTGTACTTCATCCTTGACGACACACACACGCACACACGCACACACACACACACACACACACACACACACCCTTTTACTGCTCTCCTCGCTCTTAACCTGCTGACCCACTTCTTTTACTTTTCCTTTTTATCTTCCTCACATTCTTCCTCGACTTCTGCCTTCTGTCACCCTCCTCCCCCCAAACCCTCCACTCCACCCCCTCAGACTCACCCCAACATAGTTAAGGCTCCTCCAGCAAAATCTCTCCCTTCACCTGAAAGAAAGAACACTTTGTCCAGCCAATCCCTTCATCGTCCCCGGAGGTTATTTCGGTCCAGGGAAATAATTAAATGGTCGAAAATGGAATTTTTCATTCAACAAGTGCCATAAAGCGAAAGGTGGTGAAAAGAAAAGAAAACTGCAGTCAATTAAAAAATATAGAAATATATAGAAATATATTTTTTAACGTAATCACAATGTTGGGCTTTGTTTAAGTCAATTAATCACAAATTCAAATATACTAAAAACATATTTCTCCACCTTGATATGCTTAATCTCAATATGACTTTTCTATTTCTTAATCGTCTTAATTTTTATTTAATAATCATTCAGACTTGTGAAACTAATTCATTATATCTTCTCCACAGACACACTCCATTATTTATGTTCTTTAGTTAAGTTAATACAATTTTGTATTTTACCGACTGAGCATGTTTTGCTTCAAATCATTGAACACAATAAAAAATGATTTGAATGTTTGTAGTTCTTTATTCAGACAGGCGGGGGCGCTATTTCTACACAGACGTAAAGAAGGTAAACCTGACTGATAAATTCACTTTTTATTCTATTATTTGTCTCATTAAAACAAATGGTGGTTGGTGGAGAATGACCTTTCACCCCGAGGTAAGATTGTTGTCATGGGAAAACTCTGGTGTTTTGTCAGGGTTGGTTTAGGTAACCTGGTTACATAACCAGGGTTTCACTCCACTGCTGTTTTCAAATATTTTTTTCTTCCTGGTAAAACTGTAGTTTACAACAATTAGAATCACATTTCTTAAATACATTTTAACAACTAATGGGAAAACCCAACTCTCTTGATTCACATGTAGTAAATGTTGAAGTCTTCCTCTCAAAGTTGCAGTAAATTCTTCATCATGACCATCTTTTTAACTTATTACTTTATAAAGTTCTCCCCCGTCTGAAAACAGTGTTCTAAGTAAAGTGTTGTGATTCTTTTACCCTTTACAATAATAATAATGACTGGTGTTTCCCAGGTTAGTAAAGAAGCTCTTAAGTGCTACGATCTTCTTAGGAGCAATCTTGAGAACACTGTGAAAGTAGAAAGTGTTTCCCAGATTGGTTAAGAAGCTCTTAGGTGCCATGATCTTCTTAGGTGTGCTCTTAAGAACGCTGTGAAAGTAGAAAGTGTTACCCAGATTGGTTAAGAAGTTCTTAAGTGCTATGATCCTCTTAGGGGTGCTTTTAAGAACGCTGTGAAAGTAGAAAGTGTTACCCAGAGTTGCTCTTAGCTTAAGAAGATCTTTCACTAAGAAGGAAAAGTAAGATGGAGATGACCTTCTTAGCGACTAAATGCTCAGAGATCAACGTCAGGAACATTTATATCCTTCACTTTTACAAATAATAAAACAAACAAAAAAAAATGTTTTATTGAACTACACGTTCAAGTTTTCCACACACATATGCATATATGAGTTTATAGTACTACTATGACTAGTAATTAAACAATTAGTATTGTTTTGTGTTTAATCAATCCGTAAAACTACATTAAACTCTTCATCTTTGCATTACACAATGCAATAAATCAACATATATTCATATAAGACTGGAAGAAACACGTCTCAACTTTTGATGTACTGATGGTCACACCCCAATGATGCATTCAGGGGCGTCAGGATTTCCTAATGATATGAGAAAACACTCTATAACTTATCTGTTTTCAATCCAATTAACCAAGTAAAACATATAAAACGTATGAACTTTCTAGCAACAAAACATTAAAAATGACATTGAATGCAAAGTGGTTTCATCTATTAAGGTCCACAAAGAGCTACTTACGAAGCTTCTTTGGCTTGATCTTAAGGTTCTCCCGAGAAGGAACCAGCTGGGAAACAAGCGTGTCTTAGCATCTCTTCTTAGCCAAACCCTTCTTAAGAGCCTTCTTATGTCCCAAAGAACAATTTAATCTAGAAAACTTTTCCATCGTAAATCTCGGCAGCAGCAGATTCCTTCTTGGTCGCCTTCGCTAACAAGTCGTTCTCACCGATGGAACCCGATCCGACAAATTCAGATCTTTCACCTGGAATTAAATGAGAAACATAGCACATTAAGCTCTGTGATGATACTGTTTCAGGCTAACAAATGTGTCCACGATCAGATATTAGTTCAATTGCTATCAATATTTCACTTTGCTGACAAGAAACCCTGCCTTGTAAATCCTGTTTTTTGCCAAATACGGCATATTTTCTCTCTGATTTTTACAACTTTAAGCCACTAAAATAATAAATAAAATAGCTTTTCTCGGTGGTGATCGTTTCAGCTGTCATAGCTTGGATGGTAGAGTGGTCGGCTTGTGGATTGAGAGGTTGTGGGCTCGATCCCAGCTCCGGACGAGATTGCGGCGTTGTGTCCCTGAGCAAGACACTCTGCTCCACACTGCGTCGCAGCCTACTGCCATCAGTGTGTGAATGGGTAAATTCAAACAAGTGTTTTGTTTTCGTACAAACGGACAGGTACTGATGAGTACAAAAGGGATTCAATATAAATTAAAAAGACGCTCAAATCAACACATTAGTTTGACCAAACTGATTCGGCTTCGCTGCATTTGAGACTCACAAGACTCAAGACTTCTGCTCATATTGATCCAAAGGTTCCAGATCCTGAGGTGTCGGTTCGGTCGTTCCACTGCAGCGAGAGCTCGACTGGCATCGGTAGAGTCATGAGGAACTGACAGTAGAGCAGCAGAGAATGATTCTTCTACTGTTGCTGGATATCTTTCGCTCAAAAAACAACAATGTCAGGCTTAACCAATCCCCGGAGACGCTCGTGGCAAAGACACTAACAATCTGTTCTCCAGATCTGGCGGAGACACAACTCGAATTGCAACACAAACACGACCGAACAGAGGGCGTTGTATTAAAAAAAAAAGAAGTGCAAGAGGTTGTGTGGAGATGGGGCGACCTCCTGATGAACTACAAGCGAGTGTGAAAGAGATGGAAGTGAGATGCGAGGTGTGGCATCCATCACCCCATTTACAAAAACATCTGTCAATCATCCCTTAACGGGGTTGTGTGTGCGACCCACACGAGGGCGGCCATGTTATCCATGTTTGTTTCCCCTCATCGCGATAACAAAAGCCTTACACAACTTGGAGAGCGAGATAAGATGGCAGTGTAGTATTTTGTAGCAGCAAGATGGATAAAAACAAGTAGCCCGATTGGGCGTGAACCCCGAAACAGACACTTTTGCGATTATTCTATTAATAATTTGCCACTTTTCGGGTGAACCGTGAGGCGAGGAAACTGTCAAGAAGATTCGTCAAACAAATTTGTGAATTGTCCTTATTTTCCTTTTTTTATTTACAATGTATCTACAAAATGTACTGATATGAATTAAAATCTGATAAAACAATAACAATAAATCAAAATATCACAATTTTACTTAAGGATCATTAGAACATTTTGAAGAAAAAAATGATAAATAACTGTTATAATAATAATATAATAATGAAGTTTATTTATAGAGCACTTTTCATACATAAAAAACGTAGCACAAAGTGCTTCACATGTTTAAAAACAAAAACACTATAAAAGACATGAAAATAAATACATTAAACCACTATAAAGTAAGACATTAAAATCACCAGATATAATAATAAAACTGTAAGGCATGGATTATTGATAAAAAATTCAGAAAATTCACTGATAAACGCAGCATCATGCTCTGATGGTCTGTAAATAGTGACACAAAGAATCGAGGAAAAAACAACTGCGTGATGCTGAAAGCTGGTGGACTCATCGAAAATGACTTGTTTAGTATTTAGAGATTTAAAAGTTCAGACTGTTGTTTGGAGGAGTCGTTTGTACCCACGTGAAAAACAACCCTATTTACCTGCGGGTGGGAGGCCAGGACGTTTGGGATTTTTGGTGGCGAAAGGACAGTCACAAAGTGTTCACAGGTTTTACGTATAGAGACAAACGGGAGTCTTATTAAATGTTTATTACGCAATAGTGTTTTTAAATTTAACTTTATATTGAAATAAACCTGGGAAATAGGCCTCAGAGTAAAACTATTAAACTGATTCATTATTTTCTTGTCTTTCTTTATAATGTTTTTGTTTTTGGGCTCAAACTTAACATTTATCTATTATTTTCTTTCCCATTTTAAGTGAAAAATACTTTAACAAGAAATAAATATTTGATAATTTTTGCTTTTTACAAAAAAAAAAAGAAATAATAAAATGTAATAAAAATATCATGGAAATAGATAACATGATTTTATATATATATATAGAACATATTTATTTTTAATTTTTAACCTTTAAAAGTGTTTATGTGCAATTATTATAATGATAACTACAGTATAATTAAACGACACATTCATTGGTATAACACTTTTTATGACACTTTCTTTTATCTCACATGAAGTCACCGCTCACTGTCATGTCCAAAAATATTTGAGTGAGCAACAAGACACTGATGTAACCCTTTATCAAGCTAAATACCACGGAAAATCCCCACCGATGCGTTCACTGACCTGAACTTTGAAACTTTGTATCAACCGGATTCAACAAAACATGAGCTGGCTTTTATTTTTAGTCTTTGGTTTCGAAACACTCTTCCCAGGCCGTGGGACCGTCGCAGCTGGTCGAGAGCGAGTGTAAACACCGGCTGGTCCGTCATTGGTCGGCCTCAGAGGTGAGAGCGGTATAAGTGCACGACTTCGGGCTGAGGTGTGAGTGTGGTCTTCATCGAGGAGGAGGAGGAAGCATGAAGCTGGTCGTGCTATTCGCGCTGTTCGGGCTCAGCCTGGCCCAACACAACCCACACACCAAAAACGGCCGGACGGCCATCGTTCATCTGTTCGAGTGGCGGTGGGCCGACATCGCTGCCGAGTGCGAGCGCTTCCTGGCCCCCAACGGCTACGGTGGAGTTCAGGTGAGAAAGAGGGAAAACAGACATGACCTTTCAAACATTTCAAACAACACAAATCTACTATATTCATCCCAACAACATTGCATCACACTAACCAACACAATTTATTTATTTTTTCAACACCTTCTCTCACTTAAACACGAAACACCATCTGATAAACAAACTTACAAATCTACTTACGCAATAAACACCTGAATACCGACAAAACACCCACAAAATCCAGTCAAACACATTTACAAAGACACCCCAAAAGAACCCCTCAAAATTAGTTTTCTGATAGTGGAACCTACCTTTGTTTTCCCCAGATCTCCCCTCCCAATGAGCACATCGTTCTGAACAATCCCTGGAGACCCTGGTGGCAAAGATACCAGCCCATCGGCTACAACCTCTGCTCCAGGTCCGGTAGCGAGTCCGATTTGAGGAACATGATCGAGAGATGCAACAACGTTGGGGTAAACCAAAGCAACAACTCCATCTGTTCAACCATCTGTCTTGGTGTTGCCTTCGAGGGGTACAATCTGAAAGCTTCCTTGTGCTCTTCTCAGGTCAACATCTACGTGGACGCCGTCATCAACCACATGTGCGGTGCTGGAGGTGGGCAGGGAACCCACTCCTCCTGCGGAAGCTGGTTCAATGCCGGAAACAAGGATTTCCCCACCGTGCCCTTCACAAACTGGGACTTCAACGACCACAAGTGCAGAACCGGTAGTGGAAACATCGAGAACTACGGTGATGCAAACCAGGTAGAACCTAAAGAGAACCTGATCTTTGATGCACCTTCATCCAGAACAGAAGATAAACATTTTTTGTTTACTTTGACTGACCTCCGATCACTTAGGTGCGTGATTGTCGCTTGGTTGGTCTGCTGGATCTGGCTATGGAGAAGGACTATGTCCGGGGTAAGGTGGCTGACTTCTTGAACAAGCTGATTGACATGGGCGTGGCCGGATTTAGAGTGGACGCCGTCAAGCACATGTGGCCCGGCGATCTGTCTGCGGTCTACGGACGTCTGCACAACCTGAACACCAAATGGTTTCCCGGTGGCTCCAAACCCTTCGTTTTCCAGGAGGTGACTTCATAAATACTCTGTTAATGGTATAAACTATTAGATGTATCAACTCATGATCTTATCTTTCACCCAAAGGTCATTGACCTGGGAGGAGAACCCATCTCATCCAGGGAGTACTTCCATCTGGGCAGAGTGACCGAGTTCAAATATGGAGCTAGACTGGGAACCATCTTCAGGAAGTGGAATGGAGAGAAACTGTCTTACACCAAGTGAGTTTATCTTAGATGTTTTTTCATTTTTGAAAAGCCAACCCTAAGTCATGTGTTGTGAACAGGAACTGGGGAGAAGGTTGGGGCTTCATGCCCAATGGCAACGCCCTGGTCTTCGTCGACAACCATGACAACCAGAGAGGCCACGGAGCCGGTGGGGCCTCCATCGTGACCTTCTGGGACCCCAAACTCCACAAGATGGCAGTCGCTTACATGTTGGCTCACCCTTACGGAGTCACAAGGGTGATGTCGAGCTTCCGTTGGGACCGCCACTTTGTCAATGGAAAGGTAGGCAAGACGGAGACCAAAGAGACTTAAGTGCTTCTCTAGCCATGATATAAGGGCTGCATTTCCTAGTAGTGATGCTTTTGAAGGAGTGTTTTGTGTTCACATGGTACATCTATCATCACGACAGGATCAGAATGACTGGATGGGACCTCCCAGTAACGGTGATGGATCCACCAAATCAGTTCCTATTAACCCAGATCAGACGTGTGGAGATGGATGGGTGTGCGAGCACAGATGGCGTCAAATCAAGTGAGTTTTCTTTCTCTTGGGTTTAAAGTGTCCAAGCAGAAGAAGAACTCCATTTTTTTTTGTACGTCACAGGAACATGGCCATCTTCCGTAATGTCGTGAATGGACAGCCTCATTCCAACTGGTGGGATAACCAGAGCAACCAGATCGCCTTCGGACGCGGCAATCGTGGTTTCATCGTCTTCAACAACGACGACTGGTGAGAGTGAACTGATAATACCAAGACATTAAATATGTTTGATCGTTGGCCATGTTTCTAATGACCTCCTTGTGTCCCCCATAGGGACCTGAATGTGACTCTGAACACCGGCATGCCCGGGGGAACCTACTGCGACGTCATCTCTGGTCAAAAGGAAGGAGGCAGATGCACAGGGAAGCAGATCCAGGTTGGCGGTGACGGGAAGGCTCACTTCATGATCAGTAACAGAGACTCTGATCCCTTCGTTGCTATCCACGCCGATTCCAAACTGTAAATCAAAGTTTGTCAAATAAAACTTGAAAACATACCCGAGCCAGGTCTTTTGAGGACATGTGCTTCCTTCGGATAATAAGACGAAACACTTTGGTATTTAAAAAATGTAATACTGTACTTGAAGAATCTCTGGGGTCTTTACTTGGACCTCTGAAGTTTTGGTCAACGGTCACAGAGTGATCAACCCTGTATTCAGACAAGTATTAAATATAAACGATGCATCCTATTCGACTGAAATCAGTGACGCGCTAACGTGTCAGACCTAAGTCAGAAATGCTCCAGATCACATGTTGAGTTGATGCATTTGCGATGGGTCAGGATGGCACGCGGATAAATAAATTATGATCGGGGGCATCGATGAAGGTTCAACAGTGCAGGTCCTGTGAGAGACGATAACTTTTGAGTCATCTTTTTAGTTATTTTATATCCTTCCAGAAACAACCAGTGAGGATAATAAAAAAAAAACACATTTAAAATTGGATTTTACAATAAATGAAAGGACATTTGATCCAATGGTATCAACTTCATTGACTCTTAAAAGGATTATATATTTTTAAGAGCTCCAAAGAGACTCAGAAACACGCAGGCCCTTACATTTCTTCAGGGGCCACATTAAATACTGTGACTTTTCTGAGGGGCCCTCAAGCCAAAAGAGAGGAGACATTAAAGCTCGAAAAATGTATAAAATGAGATATAAATAAATAAAAAGATGTTCATGAAAAAAACTTTGTCTGCCAATAAAATATGTTATTATTTAAATCAACTCAAATTGTTTTGAGGAAGAAATATTCACCAAAAGTACAAAGAAAACGAGGAAAGAAAAAAGAAAAAGGAAGAAGTCCTAAGCAAAGAACTTAAGGAAGTTGTATTTAGGGCCACAAGTGCCAAAGGGCGTCAAGTGGCCCCAACCACACTTTTCCCATGATGCACTACAAAATATATTTCAATATATTGGAATAATTTTCCATTTTTCCACTTTCGAACCAAAAAGCGTCTCTCGCTCTGTCTGAGGCGCGTGTCCTGAGTGAACCCTGCAGATGTCGGTCCTGCATTGTAAATTCTTCCTGCGCTCCACCGGGACCAGGTCCGACCATCCCGGCGCAGACACTTCAGTTTCACCTGAGTGCAGCGCTGGCATCCGTCATCTGGACAGTGGAGCGGCCCCGAGGTCCGGTGAGTCAACCCCTTCCGTTTCCAACCTCCCCCCCTTCCTCGCCCGTCACCTCAGTTCAGTTCCTGTCTCCGACGATCCTGCCCACCTACTGAGATCCCATCAGCCGGCTCCGGAAAACCGGCAGCAGAGGTGAGACAGCAGAGGTGAAACGCCGGTTCCAGGTTGACCCAAAACGTACGACACAGCTGGGAAATTAAGTGACGCTTTGGAATCCCAATCGTCCAGATGTACGTCTTCTCACAAAAATGACCAAACTTGGGGATTGGAAGTCAAGGACCAAAGGATCTTTAGCCCTGGACTTCCAGTCCACTAGCCTACGATATAGGGGTATTACTTTGAAATTAGTTGCCTATTTTGTTGGACAAAAAACAAGACTAAACAATGCTAACAAGCTAACCATAGAGTTGAGACACACAAAAAACAACACTAAACAACGCTTTCAAGCTAAGCGTAGAGTTAAGACAGACAAAAAACAACACTAAGCAAATTTTTCAAGCTAACCATAGAGTTCCGATACACACAAAAAACAACCATAAACAATGCTAGCAAGCTAACCACAGAGTTAAGACACACACAAAACAACACTAAACAATGCTTTCAAGCTAACCATAGAATTGATACACACAAAAAACAACATTAAACAATGCTAGCAAGCTAACCACAGAGTTAAGACACACAACAAACAACACTAAACAATGCTAACAAGCTAACCCTAGAGTTAAGACACACAAAAAAACACACTAAACAATGCTTTCAAGCTAACCACAGAGTTAAGACACACAAAAAACAATGCTAGCAAGCGAACCATACAGTTAAGACACACAATAAAAACACTAAACAATGCTAGCATGCTAACCACAGATTTAAGACACACGGAAAAACAACACTAAACAATGCTAGCAAGCTAACCACAGAGTTGATACACACAAAAAACAACACTACACGATGCTAGCAGGCTAACCACAGAGTTAAGACACACAAAAAACAACACTAAACAATGCTTTCAAGCTAACCATAGAATTGATACACACAAAAAACAACATTAAACAATGCTAGCAAGCGAACCATACAGTTAAGACACACAATAAAAACACTAAACAATGCTAGCATGCTAACCACAGATTTAAGACACACGGAAAAACAACACTAAACAATGCTAGCAAGCTAACCTTAGAGTTAAGACACACAAAAAACAACACTAAACAATGCTAGCAAGCTAACCTTAGAGTTAAGACACACAAAAAAACAAAGCATCGGTCCAGTCTTAGGTTCTCATCTTCGCGCCTTCCTGGCTAAACTTATATATCGGGTTTCTCGGTCCAACGACCGATAAAAACATTCATCATCCACCACTAACAAGATGGTCACGAAACAACTTTTAATACGGACATGCGTCTTCTCTCAGTGGTTCTTTAAAAAAAAAGGAATCTATTTCCATGGTACTGGTGGTGGTGGACATTTCTACCAACTCGTTGTCGTGGAAAAGGGCCACTGGAGAGGTTTGTCTAGTACTGGACTCCCCTTATTATAGGTAAGAAAATAAACAAAAACTGTGTTTTAATTAATGCTAAAAATGGTTTCCAATGTGTGTTTGAGTTCATCAAGGAGACATTTGACAAGTTGAGTACTTCGCGGCGCTCACTAATCACCTGATCACTCCCGCAGACACCTTTCAAATCAGTTCGCCGCCCGACAGCTGACGGGTTCGTCACCAGCGGCGTGAAAGGAAATCAGAGTGACACGAAGGGCAGGGAGCGGACTGGGGAAGGAGATCTCGAACGTCGGTCCAGCCCCAACATATTGCGGCTGCTAAATTATTGACCTTCTCTCCATCTTCTGGTCCGGCAGCTGTGAGGGGCCTGTAGCTTCAGATTAGCCGGCGACATGTCAACGCCGCGGTCCGGGGTCCTTCCATCCTGTCGTCCCGGCTGATGCCTTGTGACGCGCCTGTCATCCGTGGCCCTTTCCTGCTTCATATTTCATACGGTGCACCAGACCGTCCTGTCTCAGCGCCCAAGGAAAAAAAAAAGGACAGTCGTTAAGTCGGAGGCAGCGACGAACTTGTCGGGCGATCTCGGGGAAAATTCAAAACCCGAAGATTGCTCGAGTCTGATTCTGGGCGGGAACAATGGAGCAGTTTGTTGTGTTGGATGACAGTAAACAAAAATTATAGTTGAGACTTTTTCGGGAGTTCCACGAATTAAAATAAATATCGCCGGCTTTTAAATTGGTTTAAATCGATTGCTTATGTAAAGGATGTATCATGAACAAAGATGATGTTCATAAAAAAAAAATATCAGTTAAAAAATACAGTATATAAAAAAATGTTTGCTAACTTCTGGGCAAACGAAGCTTCATGAAGCTTCATAGTTAAAGCTCAGAGATACGTTTAAAAAACGATGATCTAACAGAACAGAGAGTGCCATCTAGTAGTGACTGAGTGGGTTGATGAAGCTTCATGAAACAGTGTCATGTTGTTCAGAGGTCAGTAGGTGGCGGCATCAGTTTAAAAATTATGTTTCATTAGAATACTCGTTCAAAACAAAGGAAAATAGTGCAAAAGATAATTTTTTTTAATTTTTTTTAATTTTTTTTATTTAGAATCCCTTATTAGTCCCGCGAGGGGAAATTCAACCATTCACACATACTGATGGGAGTGGGCTGCACACTTGCGCCAAGTTCACCATCAGGAGCAATCAGGGTGAAGTGTCTTGCTCAGGGACACAACGACACAAGCTTGTCTGGAGCTGGGATTGAACCTGCAACCTTTTGGACTGCAGGCAACCACTCTACCATCTTGAAGATAATGACACTGTTTCATGAAGCTTCATCAACACATCACTACCATCTAGTGGACTCTGAAGATAATGCCACTATTTCATGAAGCTTCATTAACACATCACTACAATCTAGTGGACTCTGAAGATAATGACACTGTTTCATGAAGCTTCATCAACACATCACTACCATCTAGTGGACTTTGAAGATAATGACACTGTTTCATGAAGCTTCATCAACACATCACTACCATCTAGTGGACTCTGAAGATAATGACACTGTTTCATGAAGCTTCATCGACACATCACTACCATCTAGTGGACTCTGAAGATAATGATACTGTTTCATGAAGCTTCAAGGACACATCACTACCATCTAGTGGACTCTGAAAATAATGACACTGTTTCATGAAGCTTCAACGACACATCACTACCATCTAGTGGACTCTGAAGATAATGACACTGTTTCATGAAGCTTCATCAACACATCACTACCATCTAGTGGACTCTGAAGATAATGACACTGTTTCATGAAGCTTCATCAACACATCACTACCATCTAGTGGACTCTGAAGATAATGAGACTGTTTCATGAAGCGTCATCAACACATCACTACCATCTAGTGGATTCTGAACATAATGACACTGTTTCATGAAGCTTCATCAACACATCACTACCATCTAGTGGACTCTGAAGATAATGAGACTGTTTCATGAAGCTTCATCAACACATCACTACCATCTAGTGGACTTTGAAGGTAATGACACTGTTTCATGAAGCTTCATCAACACATCACTACCATCTAGTGGATTCTGAACATAATGACACTGTTTCATGAAGCCTCATCAGACCGACTCTATCGTCTAGTGTGCCCTGAAAATGCGGCTTCATGAAGCTTCATGGAAAACATGATCAACAATCAAAATAGAAACCTTCCGATTTAACAATGACATTTTATAAAGTAGAAGAAGTATAGCTACATTTTTTCACAAACACTTTTTGTTTTGTTTTAAAGTAAATACTTACTAACTGCATACTAATAATAATAATAATTATTAGCATGTACGGTTTATTGAGGGATTATTGTAGATAAATATTTGAGGCTGGATTCAGGAAGTTAATCACTAATTTACAGACACAGCTCTTCATTTTTAATTATTTTATCGAGGTCCAGTAAATTAAACCTCGTCACTCAGGAGCCAAATTATGTCAAATTTATCGTTTCACAGAAAGATTAACTTGTTCATTTTGACGTTGAATTATCTTTTGAATAGAAAAAGTAATGATTCAGTTAATCAAATCTGGATCATTTTTAACATCAATATAAATGGTTTTTATTTTATTATTTTCGTCAGAAAATATTTTATTAAAATACTTTAAAAATGGTGTGAAACCATCAATTTAATTTAACTATAAGGTACTTAAATCAATAGTAAATTTAAAAAAAAATGAATTGTAAAATCCCTAAAGCTACAATTCCATGATTTATATTAATATTAATAAAAGCATCCTAATAAGAAAAACGCTCTTAAATTAATTCAAAACTTGATATAGTATTTTTTTAAACGTAATAGTTTTCTTACATCTACTATAAGTTCTTGAGAAACATCTTAAGACGTTTCTATTTGTTCAGGCTTTTCCTTGAATTTCTCGAACTCCTGTGTTGTTCTCAGTATTATCTTGATCTTTAAAGTATATACTTTTTTGAGTATTGTTTTGATTGTTTAAGCGCTTTGTGACCCTGGTCTCGAAAAGCGCTATATAAATAAATATTACTTACTTACTTACTTGAGTCTCCTCAGACCTTCCTCCAATACCTCGTTGGACCGCGTGGGGGCAGTATTGAAGCGAAAAACTTCCAGCCCCTGCATCCTTCGGTTCAAATCCTTCAAAAATGTCCCAGAGCTGTTTTCCTTGAATTATATTCTGAACCGGTTTGAAATTCATCGCAGAATTATTCAATGAAGCCTCGTGTGATTGATGTGTGATTCAGAGAGTTATTTAGAGTCGACGACAGCATGAATGAGACGAATGATGAACGGCTGTTATTACTCATCTCGAGCTAATACACAGAAAAACTGTTATTCAGTCTGCGGGGCTCGTGAGGATTTGTGGGTAATTATCGTTAAGAATGATTCGACGCTCGGAGGATTCAAAGAATCTCTTCTCGTCTCGTGCTTCCAGAGAATTATTTAATTGCTAATTGAATTCAATTCACTAAATTATATCTGTGTGACCAAACGTGGTGGTAAAAAAAAAAAAAAAGCTTTTAAAAATCAGTTGTCCGATGCTGGGGGCGTGTCTGCTGAGCAACCTTAGCATTAAAAAGCTACTATTTGAAGAAGATGAAGTCAGTCTGAATATGATAGTAACCGATTGATGAAGCTTCGTGTTTAGAGCCTTTGAAATATAATAAAAATAATGAAATAAAATAAATAATTAAAATAGAAATATAATTTAAAATTGTTTTCCGTTTTTCTGGAAGGAAGAAAGGTTGTTTACATTGACCCAGAGCCAACACAAGGGATACCACA